>NW_007258993.1:0-1171 GCF_000164805.1 Carlito syrichta | reverse complement strand
AATTATGAACTAGATGGCCCTTGAGCTCCTCATTTCCCCCTCTCAGAGGAACCTGAAAAACGGACCCAATCATGGATCTATACAAGTGTTCTGAGTGTGGGCACCTACCAGCTGGTACTGCTGTTTGAGCACCATAAGTTGTACGGTGCTGATCTGGTCCTTGACAAAGGCTACAAGTTTGTTGACAATGCATGGCCCTAAAGTGAGAAGGAATAGCAAAATGATTAGGGGGCCAGCTAAGGTGGATACTGGAGTAGTTAGCCAGGGGGAGTGGTTAAACAAGGTTTCGAACCAACTTTGTTGTTGTTCTTGTTCTTTTTTCCATTTAGCCAATCCTTCCCTTACTTTGGCCATGGACTCCTTGACAACGCCCAAGTGGTCTGTGTAGAAACAGTATTCCTTCCCCAGGGTAGCACATGTTCCACCCTGCTGTAGGAATAAAAAGTCTAGCCCTCTACAGTTCTGTAGGACTACCTCGGATAGGGAGGTTAGGGATTCCTGGAGATGAGAAATGGAGGCTTCAATTCTTTCAATGTCTAGGTCTATGGCCACCCTAAGGTTATTATATTGGTGGCTTTGTGTGGTTAGGGAGGCAATACCTGTCCCTGCTCCTGTTAGTCCGAGCCCAAAGAGGACCGCCAGGGAAATGGCGGTGATCGGTTCTCTTTTATTTCTCCGGTGGGCTTCTGTGCTGAACCACCGGAGTATGTCTTCATCAGAGTGGTAGAGAATTTTTGGAAGTAATTGGACTAGCATGCAGAAGCCTTGTTGGGTCTGATTTAGGACCTGCTCATGGAAGCAAGGGGTTAAGCCTGTAGAACAGGTCCACCAGCTACTTTCAGGGGGCAGGTGGTAATCTAGGCTAGATACAGGTAGCGTAATGTTGCATAGGGACTGAAACTCTGGTGCGGGGCAGCCTATGCATAATCCTTGGCCTGTTACTGACTGGAGAGTGAGTCCCTGGGTTGCTGGCTGCCAGCTACAAGAATTGGAATCATGCTTGGTTGTATAGTTTCCCTTTACTGCAATTCCTTCATAATAGGGGGACTGGATGTTATAACAACCAGCATGACTGAGTGAATTCTGGTTTGGTTGCGTTAAGAAACAGGTAAGGTAGGCTTGATTTAGCAAGTGCCAGAGAGGATGTTGGTACAGTACCGGTGGGGGTGGG
>NW_007258992.1:3797-4702 GCF_000164805.1 Carlito syrichta | reverse complement strand
CTGGAACGTGGAATCTAAGATTCCTTGTTCCCTCCCAAAAATACCTCCTAAAAAATGTGAGCTCCTAAACCCAAAGTCCTAATTCCGAACAGCAGAGCCACTGATGTTTCTGGAGTATGAGGTAACACTGAAATTAGGGCTTACATACAAAAAATCCGAGAGGATTACGTGAGTCCTGCCTTCTGGCATCAGAGGTTCCGAGCATCTAAATGGACTTGTAGTGCCAGATTCTCGTTCACACCTAGCAAGAGTACCAGAGTGTTGCTGGAGTCCAGGAATGATTGATTCGCCATATCCACATAACAACTAGCTCTAAAACATAAGGGGTGCTCGAAGCCCTGATATTGTTTAGTTGTTAGCAAGACGCCCTCTATCTTTTTGGTACTGAGGACTCAAGTAACCCAGATACCTTATTCATTTTTAGCAAGAGTCATGCAGTATCCTGAATATGAGGATTGCCATTACCCAGATTACTACTACTTTCTCAGCAATACACAAAGACATTTCCTGGTGATGTAGAATTCAAGTTGTTTGGATATCAATAGAAAGACTCCCAAAAGTTGCCTGGGGAATTACAATCCAAGATTCCTGGTTCCCTTGTACAAGACACCCTAACAAAGAGGGGAACTAGAAGCCCAGATTCCTGAATAAACCTTAACAAGAGGACCTGTAGACTTCAGTGAACGAGAACTCCAAGAATCCGGATTCCATTTTCGTTCTCAGCAATATGCTCTGATTTTCCCTGTCGATGTGGAATCCAAAACTCTGTATACAAAAAGACAGATGCCCAGAAGTTTCCTAGGGACGGGAAATCCATGATTCCTGGTTACCTTTAAAAATACTTACTAAACTTTTGGCAACTGCAAAAACCCCCGCCCTTCTCAAAATAAAAGGACAAACGGACG
>NW_007258992.1:2333-3510 GCF_000164805.1 Carlito syrichta | reverse complement strand
TGAGAATTACAAGGTTCATCTGAAAACCAGAGTTACATCGAAATATGGCAAATGATCCCTTTTGTCCTGGAATCTGGCCTTAGTTGTCCTGAGGAACCTCACGGAATTGTCGTGCCAGATACCCGTTTACAACTACCAAGAGGACAATTATATGCTGGAGTCCTGAATTGACTGAATCATAATATCCACATGCTAAATAGCTCCAAAATATGAGGGGAGCTCGAAGCCCTGATTGTTGTTTGTCCTGGAGCAAGACGCCCTGATAATCTCTTCGGATTGAGGACTCATTCAATACAGATTCCTTATTCTTCCTTCCCTAGAGGCCGTGTAGTGTCCTGTATATGAGGACTCTCATTCCCCAGATGCCTGTTTCAATACACTGATTATTGCTCTGCCCTTAGCAAGACGCCATGTAGATTTTGTGATTGATGAACCGTGTAATACAGATTCCTTATTTTTCCATAGCAAAAGGCCGCGGAGTTTCCTGTAATGAGGACTATAACCAACAATCTTGCTTCAAGTCCCTTCATCTTGTTTAACTCTTAGCAAGGCCACCTGTAGTTTTTTGGGGATTGAGAACACGTGTAACCCAGATTCCTTACCCTTTCTTAGCAAAATGCCGTGTATTGCCTGTATATGAGGACACCATTTACCCAGATTCATGCATCAAAAACCCTGATTCGTGTTTAGCCCTAAGCAAGACGCCCTGAATTTTTTTGGGGATTGAGGACATGTGTAACCTTATTCCTTATTCTTCCTTAGTAAAAGGCAGTGCAGTTTCCTTTATATGAGTACTCCCATTACCCAGATTCCTACTTCAAAAACTGGATTTTGGGTTACCTCTTAGTAAGACGCCCTGTGGATTTTTGGGATTGAGGACTAGTGCAACCAAAATTCCTATTCTTCCTTAGCAAGAGTCCATGTAGTTTCCTGTATATGAGGACTCCCATTACCCAGATTCCTGTTTCACTCTCAGCAAGGTGCTGAGACATTTTCTGGTGACCTATAATTCCAGTTGTTTGGATATCAAGAGAAACACGCCCATAAGGTACGTGGGGAGCTGGAATCCAAGATTCCTGGTTCCCCTTAACAAGAACACCCCAAATGTGGAATCCTCTACACCCAATGTCACAATTCCCACCAGCCCAACAACAAGAAATTTCTGTAGTTTGATGTA
>NW_007258992.1:0-1055 GCF_000164805.1 Carlito syrichta | reverse complement strand
CAACATCTAAACCCAAAATACTAATTCCGAATAGCTGAACTACCAGATGTTTCTGGAGTACGAGGTAACCTGAACTCAGGATAACATTCAAAAAACCCGAGATGATTACGTGTCCTGGAATTTGACGTTATAGGATAGAGAATCTTAATGAATGTCTAGTGCCATATTTTCGTTTAAACTATCGAGAGGAGCAGAATGTTGCTGGATTTCTGAAGTGACTGTTTCATAATAACCACATAGGAAACAGCTCTGAAAAATATGGGGACGTTGAAGCCCGTAGTCTTTTAGGCGTTAGCAAGACGCCCTGTACATTTTTGGAATCGAAGAATCATGTAAACCAGATTCATTATTCTTTCTTAACAAGGGCCTGTGCAGTTTCCTGTATGTGAGGACTTCCATTCCCCAGTTTCCTGCTTTGAAAACCGGATTCTTGTTTGGCACTTAGCAAGACACCCAGTAGATTTTTGGCATTGAGGACTTGTGAAAACTAGATTCCTTATTCTTTCTTCACAAGAGGCTGTACAGTTTCCTGTATATGAAGACTCCCATTACCCAGATTCCTGCGTTGTAACACTGATTCTTGTATAGCCCTTAGAAAAACGTCCTGTAGGTTTTTAGGATTGAGGACATGTGTAACCCAGCTTCCATATTCGTCCTAAGCATGAGGTCATGAATTTTCCTGTATATGAGGACACCCATTCCCCAGATTCATACTCAAATCTGATACTTGTTTCTCCCTTAGTAAGACTCACTCTAGGATTTTGGGATTTGAGGACTTGTGTAACCAGATTCCTCATTCTTCCATAGCAAGAGGCCATGTAGTTTCCAGTATATGAGGACTCCCATTATGCTGATTCCTGCTTCATTCTCAGCAATACGCGAAATATTTCCTGATGAACATAGAATTCCAGTTGTTTGGCTATCAATAGAAAGACTCCCATATAGTACCTAGGAACTGTAATCCAAGTTACCTGGTTCCCCTTAACAAGACATCATAAAAATGTGGAATATTCTAAACCCAATATCCCAATTCCCCTCAGCCTGACCACGTAAGA
>NW_007258991.1:7190-8033 GCF_000164805.1 Carlito syrichta | reverse complement strand
CCTCATTCCTATAATGTACAGGGCATCTTGCTAAGGCCTATAAGACTCCGGGCTTCGACATCCCCATATTTTTCAGAGATGTTTCCTATGTGGATATTATGCATCAGTCATTCCAGAAGTCCAGCAATATTCTGCTCCTCTAGATATTTTAAACGAAAATATGGAACTACAAGTCCATTTAGATTCTGGATCCTCTAACAACAAATTCCAGGACACAAGTAATCATCTTGTGTTTTTTGAATGTAAACCCTGAGTTCAGGGTTACCTCATACTCCAAAAACTTCTGGTAGTTCAGCTATTCGGAATAAGGACCATGGGTTTAGATTTTGCACCATATTTAGCAGGAATTTTTGGAGGGCACGAGGGTCTGGGTTTCCAAGTCCACAGGAACATTCTGGAGTCTTTCTATTGGGAGCCACGGGTGTGGACTTCAAGGGCACTGGGAAACATCTGGTCGTATTGCAGAGAACGAAACAGGAATCTGAGACACTATGTCCCTAGAAAGCCTCTACTCATGTTACCAATGTGAAACAAGAATAATCAATTTCCATGTGACCAGCAAACTTCTGAGCAGTTGCTAAGTTATCACTGGATTAAGGAAGTTATCATACCTAGAAGCATACAGGATTTTTCTAAATGCTAATCAGGCATTTGTGAGTCACAGTCCCCAATTTTTCAGAGTTAATTCCTATATCCATACCACAAATCTCTCATTACCAATCACAGGGATCCAGCTGCTCCTCTTCCTAGTTGTAATAGACAATATGGCCATCTGCTTGGCAATTTTTGCAGGAGAATGAAAGGCCAGATTTCACAACCCAATAAATCATCTCGCCATGTTTA
>NW_007258991.1:4215-7029 GCF_000164805.1 Carlito syrichta | reverse complement strand
TCAGGATTATTATTTACTAACAAATATTCACTTTAATTTTCCATCACATATACAGGCTTCTCTCTTTTATTTTGCCTTTATATAGATAACTTTTGTATAATCAGATTTACTAGGATAACCATATAATATATATTCTCACACTCGATTTTAAATTCTACTTGGGCTACTAGAATTCCAAAATGCAAAAAAAAAAACCAAAACATTTTGGGGGTTAGGGATATTCCTAATTTACTAGGGAAAGACAATTAAATATGAGTACGATCTGGACAAGTAAGCTTCTAAGAAATGATCATGCCTCTAGTTCTCTGTTGCACTTCATCATTTCATCCCTTTACTGCTTTTGGTAAGTTAGAATTCATTTTATGTTATTACCGATCCTTAATTCTCTTGCTAGCAGGGATTTTAGAAAAATAAATTCCTAGAAGTTTTGAATATTAAGGGCAGTTGGTGTTTCATAGAGTATTTACGCTTTGGGTGATCCTTGACTCCTGGCCAGGAAAGACCAAGAAAAAGTAAAGTTCACTATTGTGAAGTGAGGTCTCTGCTCCATAGGCAAAGATTCCCCACTTCCAGTGGTCAATGCAGACACCATATTATTATTATTGTTATAAGACAAGAAGTGGGAAACAAATAATTCATTTTTCTCTTATCTGTTTCTTGTTCTGAATTTTTTATTATTTTTAGCAGGAGGGGAAAGGCAGAATTTTAGTTGATTGGCCTTCCATATGACCCTGCAATCCCCCTACTGGGAATATACCCTGAAGAACACAAATCACTCTATAAAAAAGATACCTGCACACGTATGTTTATCGCAGCATTGTTCACAATAGCAAGAACCTGGAAACAACCATGCTGCCCATCAAAAGAGGACTGGATTAAAAAAATGTGGTACATATACACGATGGAATACTACGCAGCCATAAAAAAGAACAAAATCATGAATTTTGCAGCAACCTGGATGGAACTAGAGTCTATAATACTGAGTGACCTCACACAGAAACAAAAATCAGAATATCACATGTTCTCACTCATATAATGGACCTTGAACATCCAATGTAATACTATAACAAAATGACTGACGGTACTGGGAAACTATGGGGGGGAGGGGGAGGGGATTACAGTAGCAAATATCTGTCTGGGGCTGGGAAAACACCTCTTATCAACAGGGTGTCTGAATGAAACGTAATTGTACACCTAACCCTTAACTGTACTCCACAAAACTATAATAAAAATACTGATTAAAAAAAAAAAAAAGAACATAGAGTAAGTTCATAATTTTTATACTTATTAGTACTAATGATAAGGTTTGTAATAGATTATAGTAGGATAATAGTTGTATTAGAATTTAGACATGATATTATAAGATAAGTAATTAATAAAGTATAAAAGACAATAGTTTAGATATTTGAAATTTATAGAAGTTGTGATAAAATTTTAGGTTAAGGATAAGTTCATAGGTAATTAATATACAATCATAGGGCAGTATAGAAATGTAGTAGGTTATAAGAATTATAAAAATAAATAGTATAAAATTAAGGTAATAAAACTAAGTCATTTAAGTAAACTTATAGATTATAGTATAGTGTTAAGTTAATAATATTAATCGTCAAAATATTAAAAGTTAGTAAAATTGGATTGAACTTAGAGTTAACTTGGAAAGTTTTTTAATCAGGGCTTAGAACTTAGAGTATAATATGAATGATTTATTGAACATTGTGGAAAACATTTTGAACAATCTGTATTGAAATTGTGCACCTGAGATTCATACATCATGGAATTGTAATTGTTCACTGGGAACCTGAAAGTCTTGTGATGGTACATGATTTGTAAAGCGCGTTACACATCAATGAACTTGTACGCCCCCAGCAAGTAATTGTCACACTGCTGAAGATTATAGAAAATGGTATATAAGTTGGAAAAAGTTTGAATAAAATTGGCTTCAGTCTTGGCCAGACTGTTCCCAGAAGAGCTGCCTCCGTGTAGTTTCTTCTCTCCGTTCTGATTCACCGGTGCGGTCCTAACCCCCCCTTGGTCAGTGCAGGTCACCGACATAGGAGTACTCATTCGCCGGAATCTACAAAGCCTCTTCGTAAGGTTTAATCAGCAATCTGGGCTTCAAGATGGCTACATTGTTCAGAGCTACTTGTTCCGTGGATTTTCTAAATCTGTATTAGAGATCCCCAGGACCTTTCTGGTCCCCATGATAGTTGTAATCGAGGATTTGGCCCTACAAATCCTATTGTGTCCTAGGATCATCTACGAACATAATCAGGTACCCCAGGAATCAAATGGCATATTGGTACTAAATCCCTCCATTCAGGTTACCTCAAACTACAGAAATTTCTTGTGCAGGGGCTGGTGGGAATTAGGACATTGTGTTGAGACGATTCCACATTTTGGGGTGGTCTTGTTAAGGGGAAGCAAGAATCTTGGATTCCAATTCTCCAAGAACCTTATGGGGTCTTTCTCTTGATATACAAACAACTGGAATTCTAGGTCACCAGGGAATGTCTCAGCACCTTTCTGAGAATGAAGCAGGATTCTGGGTAATCGGCATCATCATATACAGGAAAACACGGCCTCCTTCTAAGGAAGAATGAGGAATTTTGGTTGCACTAGTCCTCAATCCCAAAAATCCACAGGGCGTGTTATGAAGAGATAACCAAGAATCCGGTTTTTGAAGTAGGAATCTGGGTAATGGGAGTACTCATATACAGGATATCTGCACTGCCTATTGCTAAGGAAGAATAAGGAATATGGTTACCCGTGTCCTCAATCACAAAAAATTTCAGGACGTCTTGCCTAAAGGCTAAG
>NW_007258991.1:0-3798 GCF_000164805.1 Carlito syrichta | reverse complement strand
CCTAAAGGTTAAAGAATCAGGGTTCAAAACAGGAATCTGAGGAAAGGGAGTCCTCATATACAGGACCCTACACGGTCTCTAGTGAAGGAAGAATAAGGAATCTGTGTTACATAAGTTCTCTATACGAAAAAATTCTTAGGGTGTCTTGCTACGGGACAAACAAGAATCAGGGCTTCAAACTCCCCTCATGTTGTGAAGCTATTTAGCATGTGGATACTACGAATCAGTCAACTCAGGACTCCATCAACATTCTGGTTCCCTTGATCATTGTAAACGGGTAACTGACCTTACAAGTCCGATAGTTTCCTTGGGACAACTAAGGCCAGATTACAGGACGAAAGGGATCATCTTGCCATATTTGCATGTAACTATGGTCTTAAGGTGAACCTAGTAAGCCTTAAACTTCCGTTTGTTCTTTTATTTTGAGAAGGGCAAATGATTTTGCAGTTGCCAAATGTTTAGTAAGTATTTTTAAATGTAACCAGGAATCATGGATTCCTCATCCCTAGGAAACACCTGGGCATCTGTCCTTTTGGATACAGTGTTTTGTAATCCACATTGATTAGATGTTGCACCATGTTTAGAAGTTATTTTTGGGAAGGCACCAGGGTTTTGGATTCTAAGTCCACAGGAACATTCTGGAATCTTTCTATTTGGAGCCACGGGTCTGCACTTCCAGGGCACTGGGAAACATCTGGTAGTATTGCTGAGAATGAAACAGGAGTCTGAGACACTCTGTCCCAAGAAAGCTTCTACTCATGTTACCAATGTGGAGCAAGGAAAATCAGTTTCCATGTGACCAGGAAATTTCTGGGAAGTTGCTAATTTTTCCTTGGCTTAAGGAAGTTTTCATAACTAGAAGCCTACAGGGTTTTTCTAAATGCTAATCAGGAATTTGGGAGTAACAGTCCCCACATTTTTCGGAGCTAATTCCTATATCCGTACCACAAATCTGTCACTGCCAATCACCAGGAACCAGATGCTCCTCTTCTTAGTTGTAATAGAGAATCTGGCCATCTGCTTGGCTTTTTTTGCAGGAGGCTGTAAGGCGTGGTTCCACAACCCAATGAATCATCTCGCCATTTTTAGTGTAATTCCTGGCTTCAGGTTTATCTCCTAATCCAGAAACTACTGCTGGAATTTTAGATTGATTTCATAACTTGGGATTAGGAGTTCCCACATATTTAAGACGTATTCTTAAAGGGGATCCAGCAATCTTAGCTTCCAGGGCCCTCCTGACCTTTTGGGCAAATAAATAGTGGTATATAAGAATGTTTACTTCCACATCTCCAGGTAACGTCCGGAGTCTTACTGAGAACAAAAAGAAATTGGGTTACTTGGCTCGCCAATCCAAGAAGTCTACCTGGCCACATTATAAGGGCTAATCTAGAATCTGGGCTTCTAATTCCCCACATAATTTAGTGCTACATGTCTCTTGGATATGACAATTTTGTTATTATAGATTCTCAGCAACCTTCTGGTCTTCATGATAGTTGTAACCGAGAATGTGGAACTACAAGTCGGTTGGGTGCCTTGGGACAACAAAGGGCAGACTCCAGATCCTAAAGAATCTTATTGCCATTTTGTAGGCAAAACTCGTCTTAAGATATAACTTGCAATCCTAAAACTTCTGTTTCTCCTTCAATTCCGATAGGGGCTCGGTGTTTTCAGGTCGTCAAATATTTATTAGGTACTTTTAAGGGTAATCAGGATTCATGGAATCCACGCCCTAGGAAACTTCTGTGCATCTGCCAATTTGTATACAGAGTTCTGGGATCCATATCACGAGGGAAAATCAGGGTATCTTGCTGAGAACGAAAAGGAGAACTGGTACTAGGCGTCCTCATTCACCAGAATCTACAGGGTCTCTTCATGAGGTTTAATCAGCAATCTGGGCTTCTGAGTCCATATATTTTTTAGAGATACTTGCTCCGTGGATACCCTAAATCTGTCATTAGAGATCCCCAGGAACTGTCTGGTCCTCTTTATAGTTGTAATCGAGGATCTGGACCCACAAATTCTTTTGTGTCCTAGGAACAGCCACGAACATAATCAGGTACCCCAGGGATCAAATGGCATATTGGTCCAAAATCTATCGATTTATGTTACCTCAAACTACAGAAATTTCTTGTGGGCGGGCTGCTGGGTATTGGAACATTGGGTTTAGAAGATTCCACATTTTGGGGTGGTCTCATTAAGGGGAACCAGGAATATTAGATTCCAGTTCACCAAGAACCTTATGGGAGTCTTTCTCCTGATATCCAAACAACTGGAATTCTAGGTCACCAGGTAATGTCTCAGCGCCTTGCTGACAATGAAGCAGGCATATGGATAATGGTAGTCCTCATGTACAGGAAACTACATGGCCTCTTGCTAAACAAGAATAAGGAATTTTTGTTGCACTTGCCCGCAATCCCTAAAATCCACAAGTCCTGGTATTAAGAGGTAACAAAGAATCTGGTTTTTGAAGTAGGAATCTTCAATGCATGAATCTGGAGAAATGGAGTCCTCATATACAGGTAATTACACGGCCTTTTGCTAAGAAAGAATAGGGAATCTGGGTTACACGTGTTCTCTATCCCCAAATAACTGCAGGGTACCTTGCTAAGGGCTAAACAAGATTCAGGGATTCGAAGCAGGAATGTGGCTAATAGTCCTCATTACATGAAACATCACAGACTCTTGCTAAGGAAAAATAAGGGATCTGTTTTAAACGGTTCTTCAATCACATAAACTACATGGTGTCCTGCTAAGTGCTAAGCAAGAATCAGGGTTTCAAAACAGGAATCTGTGGAATGGGGGTCTGCATATAGGACACTACACAGACTCTAGTGAAGGAAGAATAAGGAATCTGTGTCACACGAGTCCTCAATACGAAAAAATTTTCAGGGTATCTTGCTACGGGACAAACAAGAATCAAGGCTTTGACTCCCCTCATGTTGTGAAGCTATTTAGCATGTGGATATTACGAATCAGTCAATTCAGGACTCCAGCAACATTCTGGTCCCCTTGATAGTTGTAAACGAGTATCTGGCCCTACATGTCTTTTAGGTTCCTCAGGACAACTAAGGTCAGATTACAGGACCAAAAGGATCATCTTGCCATATTTGGCTGTAACTCTGGTCTTAAGATGAAACTTGTAAGTCTTAAACTTCCGTTTGTCCTTTTATTTCGAGAAGGGCCGAGGGTTTTGCAGTTACCAAATGTTTAGTAAGTATTTTTAAAAGTAACCAGGGCTCATGAATTCCTCATCCCTAGGACACTTCTGGGTATCTGTTTTTTTGGATACAGTGTTTTGTAATCCACATCGACAGGGAAAATCAGGGCATCATGCTGAGAACAAAAAGGGAATCCAGGTTCTTGGAGTTCTCATTCGCAGAAGTCTACAGGGACCCTTGATAAGGTTTAATCAGGAATCTGGGCTTCTAGGTCCCCACATTGTTACGGTGTCTTGTACCAGTGAACCAGGAATCTTAGATTCTAATTGCCCCAAGAAACTTCTGGGAGTCTTACTATTGCTATCCAAAAACTTGAATTCTACATCACCAGGAAATGTCTCAGAGTCTTGCTAAGAATGAAGCAGGAATCTAGGTAATGGCAGTTCTCATATACAGAATGCTGCACTGCCTCTTGCTACTGATGAATAAGTAATCTGGGAAACATGAATCCTCAATCCCGAAAATCAACGGGGCTTCTTGTTAAGGGTGAAACAAGAATCAGGGCTTCGAGTACCCTTCATATATTAGACCTATTTGTTATGTGGATATTACGAAGCAATCATTCCAGGCCTCCAGCAAC
>NW_007258990.1:3437-4089 GCF_000164805.1 Carlito syrichta | reverse complement strand
CCTCGTACTCCAGAAACATCAGTGGCTTCACTGTTCAGAATTAGGATTTTGGGTTATGGTGTTCAAATTTTTAGGAGGTATTTTTTGGAGGGAACCAGGAATCTTAGAATCCACTTAGCCAGGTATATTCTTGTCATCTTTCTATGGACTTACAGGTCAACAGGAAACATCTCGCAGTTTTGCTGAGAACGAAATAGGAATCTGTGTCACTGTGTTGCTTGAAAGTTTCTACAGGATTTTTGAAATGGAACCAGGACACTCGGTTTTCATGTAACTTGCAAGCATCTGGCCAATTGCTAACTCATCCCAGGTTTCAGACAGTACTCATACTTAGGAAACGAAAGGGACTTTAGCTAAATGCTAATCTGGAATCTGGGAGTCCTGGTCCCCATATTATTCAGAGAAACGTACTATACGCATAACACAAATTGAGCATTATCATTCCCCAGGAACGTGCTGTGCCTCTTGATAGTTGTAATTGAGAATCCGGTCTACAGGTCCATATGTTTCACAGGGTCCTGAGAGGCCATATTCCACAATCTAACGGTCACCTTGCCTTTTGTTAATGTGACCACTGACTTCAGCTTTAGCTCGTAGTGTAGAAAATACTACTGGACATTTGTTTTGGTATTAATAATATCTGATGTGGGGT
>NW_007258990.1:1740-2600 GCF_000164805.1 Carlito syrichta | reverse complement strand
TTGGGTGGATATGTAAAATCTCTAATTACAGATTCTAAGATGATTCCAGTCCTCTGGATAGTTGTAATCGAGCATCTGGACCTACGCTTCCTTTTGTTTCTTAAGAACATCTTCAGCCATAACCCAGTTCCCAAGGAATCAATTGGAATTTTGCCACAAAATCCCTCGCTTCAGGTTACCTCAAAATACCGAAATTTCTTGTGGTAGGGGTGGTGGGAATTGGGATATTGGGTTTAGAATATTCCACATTTTTACGATGTCTTGTTAAGGGGAATCTGGTAACTTGGATTCCAGTTCCCAGGTACTATATGGGCGTCTTTCTGTTGATATCCAAACAACTGGAATTCTACGTTCATCAGGAAATATCTCGGGTATTGCTGAGAATGGAACAGGAATCTGCGTAAAGGGAGTTCTCATATACGGGAAACTACACGGCCTCTTGCTATGGGAGAAAAACGAATCTGGTTTACACGAGTCCTCAAATCCCAAAAACCTACCTGGAGTCTTACTAAGGGAGAAAAAAGTATCAGGGATTTGAACATGAATCTGGGGAATGGGAGTCCTCATATATAGGAAACTTCACAGCCTCTTGCTAAGGATTAATAAGGAATCTGAGTAACACATGTCCTCAATACTAAAAAGCTACAGGGCGTCTTTCTAAAGGCTAAAAAAATCAGGGTTTTGAGGAAGATATCTGGGTAATGGGAGTCTTTATATACAGGAAACAACACTGCCTCCTGTTAAGGAAGAATAAGGAATCTGGTTTTCACGAGTCCTCAATGCCAAAAATCTACTGGACGTCTTGCTAAGGGCTAAACAAGAATCAGGATTTCGAAGCAGGTATCTGGGGAATGGGAGTC
>NW_007258990.1:0-745 GCF_000164805.1 Carlito syrichta | reverse complement strand
TTCGAACCTTCTAGGCATCTGCCCATTTGTATACAGAGTTTTGGGATCCATATCACGAGGGAAAATCATGGCATCTAGCTGAGAACGAAAAGGAAATCCTGTTCTAGGAGTCCTCATTCGCCAGAATCTAAAGGGCTCTTCATAAGGTTTAATCAGCAATCTGGGCTTCAACGTCTCACATTTTTCAGAGCTACTTGCTCCGTGGATACCCTAAACCTGTCATTAGAGATCCCCAGGAATTTTGTGGTCCTCTTGATAGTTGTAATCGAGGATCTGGCCCTACAAATCCTTTTGTGTCCTAGGAACATTAACGAACATAATCAGGTAACCCAGGAATCAAATGGCATATGGGTACAAAATCCCTCGATTCAGGTTACCTCAAACTACAGAAATTTCTTCTGGTCGGACTGGTGGGAATTGAATATTGGGTTTAGAAGATTCCACATTTGGGGCTGGTCTTGTTAATGGGAACCAGGATTCTTTGATTCCAGTTCCCCAAGAAACATATGGGAGTCTTTCTATTGATATAGAAACAACTGGAATTCTAGGTCGCCAGGAAATGTCTCAGCCCTTGCTGAGAATGAAGCAGGATTCTGCATAATGGGCGACCTCATATACAGGAAAACACGGCATCTTGCTAAGGAAGAATGAGGAATTTTCATTGCACTAGTCCTCATTCCGAAAAATCCGCAGGTCATGTTACTAAGAGGTAACCAAGAATCCGGTTTTTGAAGTAGGAATCTGG
>NW_007258989.1:0-3321 GCF_000164805.1 Carlito syrichta | reverse complement strand
TTCAGGCCTCTATGATATGATAATTTTGTCATTTTAGATTCTCAGCAACATTCTGGTCTTCTTGATAGTTGTAACCAAGAATGTGGACCTACAAAGGGGAGATTCCAGGACCCAAAGAATCTTATCGCCATATTTGTATGTAACTATCGCCTTAAGATGTACCTTGTAATCCTAAATCATCTATTTGTCATTCTATTCCGATAGTGGATTGGTGTTTTGAGGTTGCCAAATATTTATTAAGTACTTTTAAGGGTAACCAGGATTCATGGATTCCACGACCATAGGTAATTTATGGGCGTCTGTCTATGTTTATAAAGAGTTTTTGGATCCAAAATAAGAGGGAACGTCACAGCATCTTGCTGAGAACGAAAAGGAAATCTGGTTCTAGGAGTTCTCATTCGCCAGAATCTACAGGGCCTCTTGATAAAGTTTAAACAGCAATCTGGGCTTCTAGATCCCTACATTTTTCAGAGCTACTAGCTCTGTAGATATCCTTAATCTGTCATTACAGATCCCCAGGAACATTCTGGTACTCTTGATAGTTGTAATCGAGGTTCTGGTCCTACAAATTCTTTTGTGTCCTAGGAACATGTACCCCATAATCAGGAACCGCAGGAATCAAATGGCATATTTGTACAAAATCCCTCGATTCAGGCTACCTCAAACTACAGAAATTTCTTGTGATTCGGCTGGTGGGAATTGGGACATTGGGTTAGAAGATTCCACATTTAGAGGGAAGTCTTGTTAAGGGAAACCAGGAATCTTTGATTTTAGTTTCCCAAGAAGCTTATGGGAGTCTTTCTCTTGGTATCCAAACAACTGGAATTGTAGGTCACCAGGGAATGTCTTGGCGCCTTCCTGAGAATGAAGAAGGAATCTGGAAAATGGGAGTCCTCATATACAGGAAACTACACGGCCTCTTGCTAAGAAAGAATAAGGAATCTAAGCTGCACGAGTCCTCAGCTCAAAAATCCACAAGGCGTCTTACTAAGAGGTAACCATGAATCAGGGATTTTAAGTAGAAAACTGGGCAATGGGAGTCCTCATATACAGGAAACTGGACTGCCTATTGCTAAGAAAGAATAAGGAATCTGGGTTACACAGGTCCTCAATCCCATAAAAACTTCAGGGCGTCTTGCTAAGGGCTAAACACGAATCAGGGTTTTTGAAGCATGAATCTTCAGAAATGGGGTCCTCATATACAGCCAATTACATGGCTTTTTGCTAAGAAATAAGAATTAATCTGGGTTACACGTGTTCTCTTTCCCTAAAAAAACTAGGGCGTCTTTATAAGGGCTAAACAAGAATAAGGGATTCGGAGCAGGAATGTGGGTAATAGTCCTCATAACAGGATACTTCGAGGCCTCTTGCTAATGAAAAATAATGAATCAGTTTGACACGGTTCCTCAATAAAAAATCTACATGTATATGAGGACTCCCTTTTACCCAGATCCCTGTTTTTAAACCCTGACATCCATTCCCCAGATTCGTGCTCAAATCCCTGATACTTTTTTCTCCCTTAGTAAGACTCCCTGAAGGTTTTGAGGATTTGAGGACTCGTGTAACCAGATTCCTTATTCTTTCATAGCAAGAGGCCATGTAGTTTCCAGTATATGAGGACATCCATTATGCAGATTCCTGCTTCATTCTCAGTAATACGCAAAATATTTCCTGATGAACATAGAATTCCAGTTGTTTTGGCTATTAATAGAAAGACTCCCTTATAGTACCCAGGACAGTTATCCAAGTCTCCAAGTTACTCTTAAGAAGACATCGTAAAAATGTGGATTATTCTAAACCCAATATCCCAATTCTCACCAGTCTGACCACGTAAATGTCTGTAGTTTAGGTAACCTGAAGCAAGGAATTTTGACGCGAAATGCCAATTGATTCCTGGCGTACTGTATTATGGCCGAAAATGTTCGTAAGAAGCCAACGGAATTATAGGTTCAGATATTCGATTACAACTATCAAGAGGACCGGAATCTTCTTGGTTTTGTAATTAAAGATTTTAGGTATCCACTCAGCAAGTAGCTCTGAAAAATGTAGGGACCTACAAGCACAGATTCCTCATTAAACCATATCAAGAGGTCATATAGATTTTGACGATTGAGGACACCTGAACCTGCATTCTCTTCTCGTTCTCAGCAAGATGCCCTGATTTTCCCTGGTGATCTGGATTCCAAAATTCTGTATGCAAATAGACAGATGCCCAGCTGTTTCCCAGGGACGTGATTCCTGGTTACATTTTAAAATGTGTACTATATACTTAGCAATGTCAATACCCCCAGCCACTATCAAACAGATGCACAAACAAAAGTTTGGATTACAGGGTGCATCTTTAGACAAGACTTACACACAAATATGGTGAGATGATATTTTCAGTCCTGGAATCTGGCTTTAGCTGTCCAGAGGAACCCAACTGAATTGCACGGACTGGTGCTTGGTTACAACTATCAAGAGTACCAGAATTTTGCTGGGAATGACACTAGTCTTTTCCAAGTGGCAAGAGCTCTGAAGTATTTGGAGAACTAGAAGCCCAGATTCCAGGTAAGTCCTTATAACAGAGCCCTGTAGAATTCATGGATTGAGGGCTTCCGTAACCCACATTCCTTTTTCTATTATCATGAAGACGGCCAGACATTTTCTGGTGACGTGGAAGTACAAATTCTTACATATCAATACTCATACGCCCCAAAGTTTCCGAGGGACCTGGAATTCAAGATTGCTTGAACCCCCTTAACTATACGTCCTAAATATGTGGGAACCCCTAATCCCATATTCTGAATACCAAAACGATTGTCCAGCAGTATTTTCTGGACTACGAGGCAAACCTGAAGACAGTAATCACATTAAGAATTGGCAAGATGATTCCTTGGATTGTGGAATCTGGCCTTAAAGGACCCTGTGAAAAAAACGCAGCAGTAGGCCAGATTCTCAGTTACAACTATCAAGAGACACAGCTCGTTCCTGCGGATTGGTAATGCCTGATTTGTGGTATACATATTGTACTTTGCTCTGAAAATATGGGGACCAGGACTCTCAGATGCCAGATTAGCATTTAGGAAAAGTCCCTGTCGATTCCTAAGTATGAGCACTGTTTTAAGCCAGGGATAATTTAGAAATTGCCCAGATGTTTGCAAGTTACATGGAAACCGAGTTTCCTGGTTCCTCTTTAGTAACACGTGTAGAAACTTTCAAGGGACACAGTTACCCAGATTCCTATTTCCTTCTATGCAAAACGACGAGATGTTTCCTGTTGAACCTGGAAAGTCCAGACACTTGTATACCCATAGAAAGATGACAGGAATATGCCTGGGA
>NW_007258988.1:0-7020 GCF_000164805.1 Carlito syrichta | reverse complement strand
GGCTAGCCAGCTGACTTAACTAGCTGACTTAACGGGCTAGCCAGTTGAAATTAACTAGCTAGCTACCTAAATATCTAGCTGGCTAGCCAGCTGTCTTAGCTAGCTGACTTAACTAGCTAGCCAGCTGTTTAGCCAGCTGACTTATCTAGCTACCTACCTAGCTAGCTAACTGGCTAGTGAGCTGACTTAACTAGCTGACTTAACTAGCTAGCTAGCTGACAACTTGCTGACTTAACTAGCTTGCTACCTAGCTAGCCAACTGACTTAACTGGCTAACTTAACTAGCTAGCTACCTAGCTAGCCAGTTGACTTACATAGTTAGCTAACTTGCTAGCTGCCTCATTAATCAGATGACTTAAGAAGTTAATTACCTAGCCAGCTAGCTGACTTAACCAGCTAGCGAATGAGTTAGCTTACTCATTAGCTAACGTGCTAGCTAGCTGACTTAATTAGCTGACAACTCATTAGCTAACAAGCTAGATAGCTGACTCAACCAGCTGACTTAACTCATTAGCTAACTAGCTAGCTAGCTGACTCAGCCAGCTGACTTAACTCTTTAGCATACTAGCTAGCTAGTTGACTTAAGCAGCTGACTTAACTCGTTAGCTAACTAGCTAGCTAGCTGAGTTAACCAGCTGACTTAACTTGTTAGCTAACTAGCTAGCTAGTTGACATAACCAGCTGACTTAACTCGTTAGCTAACTAGCTATCTAGTTGACTTAACCAGCTGACTTAACTCGTTAGCTAACTAGCTAGCTAGCTGGCTTAAACAGTTAACTTAGCTAGTTAGCTAACTAGCTACCTAACTGACTTAACCAGCTGTCTTAGATAGCTGACCTAACTAGTTAGCTAGCTGACTTAGCTACCTGCCTTAACTAGTTTGCTAACTGTCATAAGTAGCTGACAACTAGCTGACTTAACTAGTTAGCTAGCTGACTTAGTTAGCTAGCTGACTAGTTATCCAGCTGACTTAGCTAACTGACTTAACTCCTTAGCTGACGACCTAGACAGCTGACTTCGCCAGCTGACTTAACTTATTAGCTGACAAGCTAGCCAGCTGCCTTTGCCAGGTGGCTTAACTGGTTAGTTGAGGAGACAGCCATCTGACTCAATCACCTGACTTAACTTGTTAGCTGAGGATACAGCCAACTGACTCAACCAGCTGACAACTCATTAGCTCACTAGCCAGCCAGCTGACTCATACAGCTGACTTAACTCATTAGCTCACTAGTCACCCGACTCAACCTGCAGACTTAACTCGTTAGCTGACGAGCTAGCCAGCTGACTTTGCCAGCTGACTTAACTCATTAGCTGATGAGCTACCCAGCTGACTTTGCCAGCTGACTTAACTCGTTAGCTGACAAGCTAGCCAGCTCAATTCACCAGCCTATTTAACTCGTTAGCCTACAAGCTAGCCAGGTGACTTCACCAGCTGACTTAACTCATTACCTGATGAGCCAGCCAGCTGACTCCTCCAGCCGATTTAACTAGTTAGCTGAAGAGCCCACCAGCTGACTCCACCAGCTGACTTCACTCGTTAGCTGACAAGCCAGCCAACTGACTCCGCAGCCAGTTTCACTCGTTAACTGATGAGCCAGCCAGCTGACTCTGCCAGCCGACTTAACTCGTTAGCTGACCAGCCAGCCAGCTGACTCCACCAGCCGATTTAACTCATTAGTGGATGAGCCAGCCAGCTGACTCTGCCAGCCGACCTAACTCATTAGCTGATGAGCCAGCCAGTTGACTCCACCAGCTGACTTAACTCGTTAGCTCACTACCCAGCCAGCTGACTCCACCAACCGACTTAACTCGTTAGCTCACTAGCCAGTCAGTAGACGCCACCAGCTGACTTAACTCATTAGCTCACTAGCTGGCCAGCTGGCTCAACCTGCTGACTTAACTCATTAGCTGACTAGCCAGTCAGTTTACTCAACCAGCTGACTTAACTTGTTTGCTGACTTGTTAGCCAACTGATTAAACAGCTGACTTAGCAAGCTAGCTGACTAGCTAACTGACTTAACCAGCTGACTTAACTAGTTAGCTGACTAGCTAGATAGCTGACTTAACCAGCTGACTTAGCTAGCTGACCTTACTAGTTAGCTAGGTGACTTAGCTAGCTGAATTAACTAGTTAGCTAGCTGATTTAACTAGCTAGCTAGGTGACTTAGCTAGCTGAATTAACTAGTTAGCTAGCTGATTTAACTAGCTGACTTAGCTAGCTGACTTAACTAACTAGCTAGTTGACTTAGCTGGCTGACCTAACTCATTAGCTAACTAGTTATCTAGCTGACTTAGCTAGCTGATTAACTTGTTAGTTAACTGTTAGATAGCTAACTTAGCTAGCTGTCTTAACTCATTAGAGAACTAGCTAGCTAGCTGACTTAACCTGCTGACTTAATTTGTTAGCTAACTAGCTAGCTAGCTGTCTTAGCCACCTGACTTAACTCGTTAGCTGACTAGCAATCTAGCTGATTTAACCAGCAGACATAACTCGGTAGACAAGTAGTTAGCTAGCTGATTTAACCAGCTGACTTAACTCATTATCTAACTAGTTAGCTAGCTGACTTAACCAGCTGACTTACCTCATTAGCTAACTAGTTAGCTACCTGACTTAACCAGCTGACTAACTCATTAACTAAATAGCTAGCTGGCTGAATTAACCAGCTGACTTAACTCGTTAGCTACCTAATTAGCTAGCTGACTTAGCCAGCTGACTTAACTCATTATCTAACTAGCCAACTAGGTGACTTAACCAGCTGACTTACCTCATTAGCTACCTAGCTAGCTACCTGACTTAACCAACTGACTAACTCCTTAACTAAATAGCTAGCTGGCTGAATTAACCAGCTGACTTAACTCGTTAGCTACCTACCTAGCTAGCTGACTTAACCAGCTGACTTAACTCATTAGCTAACTACCTAGCTAGCTGACTTAACCAGCTTACTTAAGTCTTTAGCTAACTAGCTAGCTAGCTGACTTAACCAGCTGATTTAACTCGTTAGCTATCTAGCTAGCTAACTGGCTTAATCAGATGACTTAACTCGTTAGTTAACTAGCTAGTTAGCTGAGTTAATCAGCTGACTTAACTCATTAGCTAACTAGCTAGCTAGCTGGCCTAAACAGCTGACTTAAATTGTTAGCTAACTAGGTAGCTAGCTGACTTAAACAGCTGACTTAACTTGTTAGCCAAGTAGCAAGCTATCTGACTTAAACACCTGACTTAGCAAGTTAGCTAACTAGCTTGCTAGCTGATTTAACCAGTTGATTCAGCTAGTTAGCTAACAAGATAGCTAGCTGACTTAACCAGCTGACTAAGCTAGCTGACCTACCTAGTTAGCTAGCTGACTTAGCTAGCTGATTTAACTAATTAGCTAGCTGACAACTAGATAACTTAAGTAATTAGATAACTAGTTATCTAGCTGATTTAGCTAGCTGAATTAACTCATCAGCTATCTAGCTGACTAGATGACTTAACCAGCTGACATAACTCATTAGCTAACTAGCTAGCTAGCTGACTTAAATAGCTGACTTAACTCATTAGCTTACTAGCTAGCTAGCTGACTTCACCAGCTGACTTAACTCTTTAGCTAATGAGCTAGCTAGCTGACTTCACCAGAGCAAAACTCTAAAAAATTCTAAAATTCTGGAAACAGTGGCATTCTGGGAACAAACCAGGCAGTACCTTGTTGGGTAACTGAGTCATGTCTTTGGGATATGCATCAGCTGTTTCTGACAGTCTTTGGCATTTTAGGACTATCTTAATGATGCATCTCCAGATCATAAAAATATGTACATAAAACAAAAAACTGAGTAAACATAAGACATCATTCATGTTTCTTTCTGAGGCACTCAATTTTTGTGGTGTGTCACACTCAGCACATCCAGGCAAGTCACCTTTCTGTAATTGGTGCTTCTTCGTGATTTTACTCTGGGCAGCAAAATCCAGGTTTTAGTCGGGCTCGGTGTCTCAGCCTGTAATTCCACACATTTGGGAGGCTGAGGTGAGTGGATTGCCTGAGCCCACGGGTTTGTGGTCCGCCTGGGCAACTTGGTGAGAAATCGTCTCTACAATAAATCAAAAATTATCTGGGAGTGGTAGTGCGCACCTGTAGTTCCAGCTACTTGGAAGGCTGAGATGGAAGGATCACCAGAGCCCAGCAGGTCAAGGCTGCGGTGGCCGGGAGCAGCCACTGCACTCCAGTCTGGGTGGCAGAGTGAGACTACAACTCAAAAAAAAAAAATCCAGGTTTTAATAACAGGAAGCATCCTCCAGAGTATTTATATTGTAACAATACTCACAGGCACTCTATTATTTTCCATTTTCATTTTAGATTCCAGAGGTACACGGGAATGTTTGTTATGTAGACATATCATAGAGTGGTGGGGGTTGGTTCTCCGGTGGCCCATTCCCTAGAGAGTGAACATTGTACCCAATAAGTAATTTCTGATCCCCAATCCCTTTCCCCACCTCAAAATTTAAAATGTGAAAGTCAAACATTTTATTCAGCAGTGACCCTCTTTTGAAAATTTCTACAGTACTACTGACTCTGGGATCACATAGCTCTTGTCTTTCCATCTCCCTTAGGTGTAACATTTGACTATTTATTTGATATCTATTTTCTTCATAAGTGCCTACAATGCTATAGAATTCCCTCTCAGCGCTGATTTCATGATATTCTAGAGGTTTGGGTATGCTGTATCTTCATTTTTATTTGTTTCTAGGAATCATTGTATTTCAGATTTAACTTCTGGGTTAATCCAGAAGACATACTAAAGAATATTGTTTAACTTCCATGTAAGCCAGGCTCGGTGGTTCAGCCTGTAATGCTGTGCCTTTGGGAGGCTGAGGTGAGTGGATTGCCTGAGCCTGTGGGTTCGAGACCCACTTGGGCAACTTGGCGAGACCTCATCTCTACAATAAATCAAAAATCAGCTGGGCATGGTAGAGCACACCTTTAATTCTGGCTACACAGAAGGCTGAGGTGGAAAAATCACCGGAGCCCAGTGGGTCGTGGCTGTGGTGGCCAGGAGTGGCCACTGCACTCCAATCTGGGTGATGGAGTGAAACTCCAACTCAAAAAAAACTAACAACTTCCATGTATTTGTGTATTTGGGAAGTTCCTGTTGAAATGATATTTATTGTATTCTGCTGTGGTCTCAGAAGATGCTTGGTATGATTTCAGACTTTTGAAATTTGTTCACACTTGATTTGTTTCCAAGTATGTGGCAATCTTGAAGTATGGCCCATGTGCTGATCCAAAGATGTACATTCTATGGTTGTTTAGTGAACTGTTCTGTAGATGTCTATTTAATATAGTTGGGTTTTTTAAAATCATGTAATACCTCAGAGGAGTTCTCCAGACCCCTTGTATCTGCAAGGTCATCTCTCTAGCAAGATTTGGGAAGTTTGCTTAGTTGGCATCTTGGAAGGTTTGCGCCAGTGTGTTCTTGGTTTCTCCTTCTCTTTCATGGATGCCAATCCACTGTAGATTTGGTCTCAGTACGTAATCCCAGCCTTGTTGTAGGCTTCTTTCTTTCTTCTTCATTCTTTTCCCTTCATATTTGCTATACTGAGTTAATTCATTAACTTGATCCTCCACGGCTGGGCACGATGGCTCATGTCTGTAATCCCAGTACTTTGGGAAGTCAAATCAGGAAGATGACTGGAGCCTAAGAGTTTGAAACAAGCTTGGGCAACATAGTGAGAACTCATTTTTACCAAAAACAAAAGGCTGAATGTGGTGGAGTGCATAAGTTACTCAGTAGGATGAGATGAGAGGAGAATTACTTGAGTCCAGGTCAAGGCATCAGTGAGCCAGGAGTGCCCCACTGCACTCTAGCCTAGGTGACAGAGTGAGACCCTGTTTTAAAAAGCAAACAAAAAATCATTTGATTCTCAAGTACCGAGATTCTTTCGTCCATCTGGTCAAATCTGTTGTTAAGGTTTGTTGTTGCATTTTTAAATTTCAGGAATGAATTCATTTCCAGTAGTTCAGTGTGGTTCTTAGAATGTCTTTCTTATTCTGTTCACTGTTTTCATGGCCTGGAAGAAGGGTGCATTCACATTCTCATGCATTTTAGTGAATGTCTTTGCCATCCATAGTCTGAATTTTATGTCTGTCATCAGGATTGGGTCATTTTGGAAGGGTTCTATTGCTAGGAGTCTGGGAAGCCCTTTTTTGGGTGTTCACTCATTAAGTCTTTGGGATTGCCCATATTTGTTTCACTTTTTTTATCCTTGAAGACAGATTCTTCTTGTTTCATTTTTTGTTTTTTTTATTTTTTATTAGATAAAGTTACTTCTGTTAGGATAGGAGTTTTTCGTTGTTTTTATACTTGACCTTCCTCCTCTGGTCCACATATGGGAAAGGCAGTGATGGCAGGAAGAGTAGTGAACTGGGGAGAAACCATATGACACTGCTTCCATAATGCAGTTTGAAAGGGACAGAGCAGGGCTCTTTCTCTAGTTCAGAGTTTGTTCCCTCCTTCTGGTACTGGCACTAGGGGCTCTGGCTCTCTGTGAGCTCTGGTGACCTCCTCCATAACCTTTGTGCCTCATTAGCAGGATTGGCAAGCAACCAGGCTCCTCTATAACACAGGTGCTCTTGGACACATGGAGTGGCTTTCTTTCATCTTGGTGGAACTGCCCCTTTCACTTACGTGTGGAAGCAAAGCAGTCTTATTATTTGAGAGTTTGTATTCTCCTTCAGTCCTCAGATGAGCAGGGCCACCACCACCACACTGCACAGAGGTGTTCTGCCTCCCCGTTTCAATCCTGCTTTGTGGGAAGGGCTATCACAGTGATGATGGGCTCTTGAGATCAAGCTGCATCTGTAACTCTGACCAAGGGCTGCAACATATGTTGACACCAGGGAAATATTTCCAAAGTGGGTGTGCTGCACCTGCTGGAATCTGGAGAGGCAGGGAGGAAGAAGAGCCCATGCAATGCAGACCACCCCCAAAGTGATCTTCCCAGAGAATCTTAACAGGGAGCTAGGGGGGCACTGGGTCCAGTGGTCC
>NW_007258987.1:5482-5988 GCF_000164805.1 Carlito syrichta | reverse complement strand
GCCTACTAGCCAGTCAACTAGTTGAGTTAGCTAAACAATTTGATGACTAGTCTGTCAACTTGTCTGCTGATAAGTTAACTCAGCTAACTAGTAAGCCTACATGTTATGCCAGCTAAATAGTTGGTCAACTAGCTGGCTGAATTGTTAGTTCAGCAAACCTTCATGCCAACGAGTTAACCGAGCTAACTAGTGGGCCAACTGGTCAGTCAACTATTTGACCCAGCTAAATAGTTGGCCGTCTAATTGGCCAACTTGTTAAGCCAGCTAACAAGTTGGATGCGTAGTCAGCTCATGTGTTAAACCAGCTAACTAGTTGGCTGACTCATCACCCAACAAGTTGTCAACTAACTAACTCGTTAACCAACTAGTTAAATCAGTTAATTTACTCGTTTATTTACTAGTTAAAACAGTTAGCTAACTCGTTAAACCAACTTGTTAAATCAGCAATCTATCTCGTTAGCAAACTAGTTAAGTCAGGTAACTAAGTCTGCTAGCTAAACAGCTAG
>NW_007258987.1:2306-4860 GCF_000164805.1 Carlito syrichta | reverse complement strand
TAAGTAAGCTGGTTGAGTCAGCTAGCTAGCTTGTTATTTAATGAGTTAAGTCAGATAATTTAGAATGCTAGCTAGCACATTAGATAACATGTAAGCTAACTAGTTAGCCAGGTGGTTAAGTCAGTTGGCTAGCCAGCTTGCTAGCTATTTAAGTCACCTAGATAAGTCAGCTCGCTGGCCAGCAGGTTAGCTAGGTAGTTATGTAGTTAAGTCAGCTGGCAAGCCAACGGGCTATGTAAGTAGGTAGCTAGTTAATTCAGCTGGGTAGCCATCCAGAGTCTAGATGTGTCAGCTAATTAAGTCAGCTGGCTGTTCAGCTATCTATCTAGGTAGCTAGCTAGTTAAGTCTACTTGCTAGGCAACTGGCTACTTCATTAAGTCAGCTAGTCAAGTCAGCTGGCTAGCCTGCTGCCTTGTTAGGTAGCTAGGCAATTAAATCAGCTGTCAGCTAGTTAAGTCAGCTAGTTAAGTCAGCTTGTTAGCAAGCTTGCTAGCTAGGTAGCTAGCTGGTTATGTTTGCTGTGTAGCCTGCTGGCTAGATAGTTAAATCAACTAGTTAAGTCAGCTCACTAGCCCAATGGATAACTAGTTAGCATGATATTTATTCATCTGGCTAGACAGCTGGCTAAGAAGATATGTCACCTAGTTAATTCAACTGGATAGCCCGATGGCTAGCTATGTAACAAGCTAGCTAATTCAAGTGACTAGAAAGCAGGCCACCTAGTAAAGACATCTAGTTATGATAGGTAGTGACCTATTTAAGTCAGTTCGCTAGCCAGCTGGCTAGCTAATTAAGTCAGCTAGTTAAGTCAGCTGGATATCCAGGTGACTGGAGAGGTAGAGAGCTTATTATGTCAGCTCGCTAGCCAGCTGGATTACTAGTTAATTCAGATGGTATAGTCACCTGGCTGGCCAGCTACCTATCTGAAGGGGTCCAGCCCCTTTTGCCAGGTCGTGAGATCTCCTGAAGGAGAGACAGATAGGCGAACGATGGACACCTGCTTCCTGAACAGATGACATCCTTTATTAGTTAACAGAAAGCTTTTATAGCATTTGTAAAAGGGGCAAGACAAAGAAAATTCCTTCACATACATATGTTTTAAAAGTTACCACCATCTAACGGTCTCTAGAAGAAAGGACTAAGCCAAAAACAGTATCTACTTTCATTTAATGAGTCTTGAGATAAGTGTAAAAGGAGTTTCACTTAAACTAAACATAATGCACACAAGGTTAACTTTGATTAACCTTTGGGTTCCACATCACTAGTCTAATTAAAAAAGCCATAAATTCACTAAAACAAACTATAGACTGTACCTAGTGATAGCAGGAATATGAAGCCCATTAACTTGACCAAACAACAGTGGCTAGCTTTTAAAGAATAACTATGAAAGTCACTTACTGTGAAAATACATACACTAATCTTTACTTTGGATAAACATATAAAGTGAATGAAACATAATGAAATAAAACTAACACAATTAAAATTATTATGGTTGCATAATTGCCAATGAGCTTTTAAGTTTAGGATAATGGTGATTTGGCTGTTTTCCCTTATGCTTGGCAACCTCCTGGAAAACATCTTTGTCTTAAGATAGGCAGTGGAGCAATTATTATTATCTTTGAGGCACCAGCTTTATGTGAACTTAAACTTATGAACTTAAAACAATCTTCAAAGTAGCTATAAAACACTAAACTATAACACTAAGACTAATTGATGATACAAAGTAAAAACTTTGTTAAACATAACCAGAGCCTAATAATTTTTGTCAACCCTTGTACATATGAATATTGATTATATAAACTTATATGATATTGCATTTACCAATTATGACTAATACATGGATAAAACAATTATCATGTCTAGAATAGCACTGTCAGCAACTTTCTTCACAAGAGTCCTTGAAGTACTTCAAGAAAGTTCCCAGGTGCACGGTTCTTCATGTAGCAGTTCTTCTCTTTTGGGCTTTTACAACCTTCAAAGCTTTTGTAATCGCCTTTCTTGTCCAGGTGTCTTCGTTACTTTTCTCTTATCCTGCAGTGTTTATTTCTAAAGAAAACTCAAAAGAAGCTTTTAATGACATTTCCCAGGCCCTCAATGTTGCTTTCTGTATTTAGTTAATTATCATAAAAGTATCTAATTAGTATATTATGAATTCAGTGAAAACCCACTCTATAAACGTTTACTTAAATTTAACTATAGAATTAAGTAAAAACCTTAACGATTAATCTTTTATCCTAAGTCTGTGAAGACAGTGTTATAAATCACCTACATAACTCCTAGATAAGTGTTAGAACTTATAATGAGCTCACAATGAACTTACCATAAACTTGTGCTTCTAAAAAGCCTTATGTCTGACCACTAAGCTGCATAATTCTAAATCAAATGAGTGAATATACTTATATCATTTTTTACTCAAGCAATATCTAGTAACTTATAACCAAGTGAAAGAAAGCATTCTTGATGTGCTTCAGAGTTTAACGCTTGCATATGTTAGAAAAGGCCAAGCGGCATAGTGGGAAAATGGGAAAATGAACCATGACATTCTCAGGTTAG
>NW_007258987.1:0-875 GCF_000164805.1 Carlito syrichta | reverse complement strand
AACACCAGCTTTGGGTGGGCATTTAATGAGCTCCTCACCTCCCTGGGCCTCATCTTCTCAGCTCATGACACAGAGGTTGGTGTTGGGACTTCAGGACAAGCTGAGCTCCACCAGGAGCACCAGGAGTGAGCCTTTCCAGTGGGCATGGGCTAAGAAGGGCAGCATGGTGGCAGGACACCTGTGGAAGGAGACCGTGGGCCAGATCAGCCTCCATCCCACATACCCAGCACACCACGCTCTTGTCCTGCCCAGGTCCTGTATGCCACTCTCCTTGGTCAGAGTGTCCAGCCAACCTAGGTGAAGGGAGGGACCAGGAGGATGCCAGGCTAGGAAGTGGGTGCCCTTCACCCTCCCCTTGCACAGTGCCCGGAGAGAGGGCATTAGGCATCTATGGAGTGAATGACTGCCCAGTGACAAGCTTGCCTCTCCATCTTGTCACAGAAGGCACTGGCCCTGCTGCCATCTCAGATGGACCTTACAGACAGACAGCACTGTGCTCAGGCCTCGTGTTTTGCCCCCAAGTGTGGAAACCCCTTGCCCAAGGCCCACAGAGTCATGAGGGCTGAGCCCGGCATACACTTTACGTGCTGCCGTCACATTAATCTTTGAAGGTGGGGGCACTTAGCCCATGCATGGACACAAGGCCACAGAGCTGTCTTGAGCCTTGTAGGACTTTTGCAGCAATGGTGGTTGCCAAAGTAGAAAACCTCAGATGAGAGAGGGCAGGGCTGCAGCTGCACACCTGGTGGCAGTGAGGGGCCTCCCCTGTGGCCTGCAGTCCTACCTCTGGTCTCTGCTGGGGTAGCTGCGGAGGCAGTGGACTTCCCCTTCCCAAACCTCCAGGGTGCTCAGCCAAGGGAAGTGTGGACACCATG
>NW_007258986.1:3471-3937 GCF_000164805.1 Carlito syrichta | reverse complement strand
ACTGATGACAATAGAATAAGGAAAAAGAAAAGAAATAAGCCAGGCATGGAAAGACAACTGCAGCATGCTCTCACTTTTAAGTGAAATCTAAAAACTTGTAACCCACAGAAGCCGAGAGTGGCACAGTGGCTTCCAGGGGCTCTGGGTAGGGGCAGACATTGATCAAGACACACAAGGTTTCAGCTAGACAGGAGGTGCATGTTCAGTGACCCAGTCTACACAAATGGTGACTGTAATTAATAGTAATGCATTGTATATTTTAAAATTATGAAAACACTGAATTTTAAACATTCTCACCACAGAAAGATAAGTATGTGAGTTGATGGGTGTGCTGATTAACTTGCATTAATCTTCTACAATGTAAACTTGTACCAAAACATCACATTGTAACTCAAAAATAGACAGCTAGTGTTCACCAATTAAAAATAAAACAAAAACATTTTTAAATGTAGCTAAAAAATGAAAA
>NW_007258986.1:0-2548 GCF_000164805.1 Carlito syrichta | reverse complement strand
TCAATGCCATACCAGTCAAACTTTCCAGTCATTTATTTTGTAGATATCAATTGTGATTCTAAAGTTTACCTACAAATGCAAAAGACCCAAAATAACAAGCACAAAACTGAAGGACAAGAACAAAGTTTGGAGGGCCAACCTCCAGATCAACATGGCATGGCCTTGGCAAGAGTAGGCACATAGATCACTGGGAGGAACCAAGAACCCAGGAAAAGACCCCCACGAATATAGTCAATTGTGCTTCAACAGAGGAGTAGAGGCAGTTCACTGGAGGAAGAATGATGTTTGGGAGACGTGCTGTGCACCTGGGTATCCACCTGCAAACAAATCAAGACACAAGCTTTACATAATTTTGCAAAGGTTATCTGATAGCATTATCAGATAGATTGTTTGCCATTATTTTCCCTCAGTCTGTGATTTGTTTTTATTATCTTAAGTGTCTTTTGCAGAGTGCAAGTTTTGAATGCCAATAGAGTTCAACTTAGCTATTTTTAATGCATTTTACCTTTAGTGTTGTATCCACAAAGTTATTAGCAAACCCAGGGTTGCCTAGGTTTTCTCCTGTGTTGTTCATCTAATCAATTGTAGCAAATATGCCATGCTGATGCAAGATGCAAATAATAGGAGAAGCTGGGAGGGGGGTTATGGAAACTATCTGTGCTTCTCTCAACTTTTCTGAAAATCAGAACTGCTCCCCAAAAGGCTATAAATTAAAAAACAAAACAAAAATTTTAAACCAGCAGCATTAACTTTTCAGTTGAGCAGTGTCACCCATTTCTAAATCTCCCAAGATACCAAGTCCTCCTCCCAGGCTCCCCCTCACTGCACTGGAGCACGGACACTTAGCGGAGCCCCTACCATCCCCTTGTCTAAGCAGAGTTGGTCAAGCCCTCTCTGGGGATTCTGGGTTCCCCCAGTTGATGTGTGACATCTGGGCACTCAGTCCTTCTCCTCTGTCCAGCAGGAGGGTCTGAGGAGTTCCCAAGACAAATTTTAGTTCTAATTCTTCTTTTCGTTAGGGTCGGTGGTTGTTCACATGCATGTTCTTTATGTTCTCATCTTCTTGATGAAGTTGAAGTCCAAGTCATTGGGAAGTTTTGGTCAAACTGGAGGAGAGAGCTAGGGATGTCCACTTTGTTCTTCAGCCCGTGGATGAGGAGATACCGCTCCTCCCTTCTCCCTCAGAGTGAGCTCTGGGCAGCCCTTCCACCCCTGCTCTGCCTCACCTACATGTGCCAAGAGTCCACTACATGCATTTGCCCAGCTCTCATTTCATATCTTCATGTGTCAGCCTTCCTGGGGAATGAAAGGCACAATTCTCAGTTTTCGCCTATTGAAGGGTCTTGGGGATGTGAGGGACCCCAGATTCCCGGGACATTCTATGGCAGGACAGGAGGGGTACTGGGATCATGATGGCTTTAAGGGCTCCCCTCACCCTGGCCCTTTGATTGGCTTTCCTCTTCATCTTTAGATTCAGTTTCATAAATATGGCATACAGCCTGGACAGAGGTGAGGAAAGGGCAACCAACCCAACCACGCATCATGTGCTGAAAGAAATTCAACAGAATCTCCTCTAGGAAGATGTCACAACTGGTTAGATGTGCGCACCTGACAGATCCCCACCTGGGTTGGGTCAATGCTTCCATTATACACAAGAACTTCACATTGACTCTTCCAGGCAAGTTAGGGGTGGATTCCCTCTTCAGAGGACTTCTGTGCAGTGATAACCAACATTAAAGTTTGCCATCTGTGGCAATTTCCTCCCTAGTGGAGGTGATGATAACTGTACTCTTCTACAACTCCAGTCCCCGCAGAATGGCCCCAAGCTCACACATGCTTAAAGTAATGCCCCATATCTGTCGCTAAAAAGCCATGGCTCATAGGAGGGAAAGGTGTTATTGCATAAGATTGGGTAGACTGGGTTGGCAGCTGGCCATGGCTCACAGGAGGGCCAGTGAAACAAGTTGTTGCTGTGTTTTTTAAAAGAGGTTGTGTTCTGTTTTTGAGTAATGTGTTTTTTGTTCATTTGTTTAATGCACAATTAATGGTCACCATTCAAGTTTACACACATGAATGGTTTAGTTGTCTTGTTAAGATTTCCATATGGGGCCTCAGCCTGAGCTCACCCAAGACATAGGTCACTCATCTCCACACTCATCTCTACATGCAAAAAAGGAGCATTTAGGCCCCGCTAAAGTGGGAAACCCTGTGATTGTAGCTCATACACATTTTTTAAGAAAGTATATCTTGGAAAAAAATTCCTTAGCAATGATTTAGAGCAGAAGTGCCCAACCTTTTTGGTATCAGGGACCAGTTTTGTGGAAACACATTTTTTCACAGCTGGAGACTGTTCCCATGGAGAGGGGTGGGTGACCATCGGCATTAGATTCTTACCAGGATCCTGAAACCTAGATCCCTCACATGTGCTGTTCACAGCAGGGTCCATTCTCCTGTGAGAATCTAATGCCATCACTGATGTGACAGAAGACAGAGTGCCGCTCGCCCATGGCTCACCTCCTACTGTGCAGCCCAGTTCCTAACAGGCCAC
>NW_007258985.1:536634-635219 GCF_000164805.1 Carlito syrichta | reverse complement strand
AATGACAAATAGCTTATTTTTAAAATAGACAACAAATACCTAAATAAATACAAAATATATTATATATATAGACAGAAAGACAATATCTCAAAGATATCACTTCTTCCAACTGACCTATTTGATTCAATGCAATCTCAATATAAATTTTAAAAATGTTCATAAGAACTTGATAACTGGTTGTAAGGAAATATGAAAGTACATAGGATATATAATAGCAAGGATACTTACTAAAACCAGGGAGAAAGTGCCAAAAGATTGCAAGATTTATTAGGCAATGCTGCAATTAATACACTAAAACAGGTATAAAATCTCTAATTGACAAAATATGAAAGAGAACTCAGAAAAAGAACCATGCATATATAAAATCTGATGTATTGACAGAGGGGACATGCCAGATCAGAGGAGAGTTGGGGCTATTTAATAAACAGAGTAGGAAAAACATAATATTCCTATGTGGGAAATGCTAAATTGGATAAAGATTAACACCAGAAAGATGTTAATGTAATGTGAATGTCAAAAACAAAATGTACAATTCTTAATAGTGTATATACTCATATATGAATCAATTATATATGCATATATAAAGTATATAATTCATATACTTAGATGCCATTCATAAATCTTAGATTTTAAGACTAAGACCTTACTCATATACTCATATATGAATCATATATGACAAATGGAACATAAACTAGCAACAAAAAGAAGCCAATAAACGCCAAAAAGTTTGGTTACCTAAAAGAACCTGTAACTGTAGATTTGCCCTTTGGGCATTTGACATGTTGAGGAGATGTAGCCAAGGCCCAGCAGCAGTGGGTAATAATCTGTTTTCACTCTTCCTTCTTTCCTCTCCAGTTTCATCCGGTGCCTAACACTGGTTAAATCCAGCCAGAAGCTAGTAGACTAGGGAGCTTGGGAAACAGAGTTTATACAGCACAAAAAAAGCATGGGTAATGAATAAATCTGAGCATAAACAGTCAAATGAAGTCCACCCCTTTTGCTACTCATCCTCCATCCACAGCATTTTACCAATATTTAACTCACTGTTCAAAAAGTTAATGTTATCTGCACATGAAGATATCCCCAAGCTCTCCCAAAAACGAGTAACAAAGTACTCTCATACTTTCTGGAAGATACAGCAACATTAAAGCCTAGGAAATGAAATTATCTGGCCTAGAATCTAATCATACTAGCCCTATCCAGTGAGAGATAAAGCCAGGGGGTACATGCAGGTACTCATCTCATAGATGGTACCCAAAGCAGGGAGATGGGTAGAAATTACCTGACTCTTTAGCTATTTTGCTTTCCTGTTGCCCACTAGTGCATTTTGCTGAATAAGCTGAGCAAACAAATGGGAAGTTAGCTTGGGAATGCAGTCTGAGGAGCCAGCCCTCTTTGATGTAGGAGAAAAGTATAGGAGGAGAGTGAAGAAAGCCTATGAGAATCAACAGGCAGTGACTACTACATACATGAGAATATTCACCAGAGTAGTAACAAGTAGTAAAGATTGGAAAGACTGGATAAACACGACACAAAAATGCTGCAGGTTTAAGAAAAAAATGGATGTATTTGTGCATATTAAATTAATAATTTTTCTTAATCAAGTTATAACTTAAAATGAAAACATAAGCTACATTGACAAAGATCAACGGCTTTCAAATAATTGAACTGAGTTTCAAGGAATTAGTTAAGTAGAAAGACAAAAAAATTGCAAGAGCTAGCTCCCACATACTAATAAGTCAAGTACATCAACTAAATAATCAAATAGATGAGTGACATTTATAAAAAAATTTAAATGTATAAATCCAAATATATGTAGATACTCAACAGTTGGTGATATTTGGATATATAGTATCTCTTACACATTACTAGTATAGGCATTCATTTTTACAACTTTGGAAAACGTCATTACTTCAAAAAGTCAAATATTTGCATCATCTAACTGTTAGGTTAAGGTCCTCTTAGGGCCACCAAATGTTAGGGTAAACTGAGGCAAGGTGGGCTGGTGCCACAGAAATAAAGCAAAGATTCTTAAAAGTAAAGCAAAAGAGTTTATTTCTGCTCAAGGGGGTTGAGGAAGGAGGGCTTTTAAAGTTTTAATCAAGGAGACAGGATAAAAAAAACTTTCCAGCAGCTGCATTCCTGAGTATTGATAACACTGGTCTTGTGTCCTCGGTGCTGTCAGGACAACCAGTCTTGTGAATTCAGGGGATTCAGCCTCTGGTGGTCTGGTGGGCAGTCACGAAAGGCTGATTGCAATTAGGTCAGCTTGGTCTTGTATAGCTGGTAACCTAGAATAGAGTATTAATTAGTGCAAGACATACTTGGGAAATGCAAAACAATTATCAATAGCTACCCCCAGAAAGCTGGTTCTGTCCTTGGCTCATGATTAGGAAATGGGGAATGGGACAGAGAGCTAGCAAAGTATGACAAAGCTTAAACAATGTTAAAATGGCTGTTCTTTGGCTAAGTGACTCTGTTCTGACTTCACCCTTTCGCTAACAAATCCACAACTTGTCTTCTAGGAACATACACACAAGAAATTCTTGTACCTCTGTACCATACCACATACATAAGTGCTCACAAAATATTAAATCCCTAGAAACAACTCAAATGTTTATTGGTTGATGTGTGATAGTTCTGATGCAAAGATTTTTGAGGTCTAAATGCTGAAATGAAAAAATTTCCCATTGTATATTTATGAAAATTGTTTATATATTAGCTGCTCTCACCCCTCCAAAACCTCAGTATATTCTAAAATGTAGAAATAATAGAAACAACATTTTCTGACTACCTGAAAATTATGCAGTTTATTTAAAAATCTAGGGCCAAAGGGAAGATATAAATAAAAGGTATAAAATTTCTATGCAACAAAAACAATGAAAATACTATATAACAGACTCCACAGGACACTGCTAAAGCAGCAATCAGAGGAAAATATGTAGACTTAAATACTTCTATCAATAAAAAGAAAATAATACTAAAATTATGACTCAAGCCAGGCTAGGGGGCTCATGTCTATAATCCCAGCACTTTGGGAGGCTGAGGTGAGAGGATTACCTGAGCACACAGGTTCAAAACCAGCCTGGGCAACTTAGTGAGACTTCATCTCTACAATAAATCAAAAAATTAGCTGGGTGTGGTGGTGCATGCCTGTAGTTCCAGCTACTTGGAAGGTTGAGGTGGAAGGATCTCCCGAGCCCTGCAGGTGGAGGCTGCGGTGGCCATGAGTATGCCACTGCACTCCAGTCTGGGCAACAGAGACTCCAACTCAAAAAAAAAAAAAAGAAGAAGAAGAAGAAGAAGAAGAAGAAAGAAAAGAAAACAAAAATCATGACTCTATTTCAGAGACTGACTTAATCTGGGTTCCCAAGAAACAAATTCTAAGACATCGATTATATGTACAAAATTTATTAGAGAGTGCACAGGAGAAAGACACCTATAAGAATAAGAGAAAAACAGAATTAGAGGAAAGAAAAAGTGGAACTGCGAAGAAGTTACAACAGAGGCTTCTGGAAGGCCACCTTCAGAATTGTCCCAAATTGAAGCAAAACTGTGATCATCGAATGTGGCTTTCCCCAAAGAGATTCCAATCCTGAGAGAGCATTATCTTCAGCAGGCTATTCCTAGAGGTGAAAGCAACTATGACACTTTAGCAGTCAATAGTCCTGGAAGCCGTGGAAATGAAAGCCTTGATCCCATGGAGAGGGATAGCCCAGTAAGATATTAAAACATACTCTTAAATCTATAATTAAAGCACCATAGCAACCATAAATAAGTAGAAAACAGTCCAGTAATAGAATACAATGTCTAGAAGTAAACCAAATCACACACAAACATTTAGTATATGATAAAGCATGTATTTCAAGCCACAAATGCAAAGATGGACTTTTTGATTAAAAATTCGGGAGCACTGTGTTAGCCAATTGAAAGAAACAAAATAAATTCAAACTTCACTCTCTATATGGGAATACATTCCAAATGGATCAATAATCTAAATATAAAAATTGAAAATTCACAAGTATTAAAAAGGATAGTGTGCGAATTCCCTTGTAACCTGGATATAGGAAGAATTTCTAATTATGACTTAAAATATAGATATAATAAAACAAAATTAAATGTATTTAAGTACTTAAAAATATGTTATAAAAAACATGATGAGCAAACTCTAAAGAGAGTTAACAAATAGTGGGATAAAATACATTAACAGATAGTTAAATAAAATATATGTTCTTGCATATATGAAAATATGTTCAAGCATTAAGAATTGCAAATTGAAACTACATGAAGATAGCATTTCTCTACTATCAGATTGGCAAAAGTTAAAATGTGTGTTGAGACTATGGGGAGCAGGCACTTTCATTTATTTCTGGTAGAAACGTGAATCGAACAATTTTTATGGAGGGAAATTTGACTGTGTCTAACAAAATTATGTATGCATTAATTATTACACTCAATAATTCCAATTATAATCATTTACCCTGAAAATCTACATACAACAAAATGAAAATACTCATGGATATTTTTATTCATTGCAGCATTATTTGTAATTGCAAAATATTGGAAATAATCTAAATGGCTAAGCATAAGAGAGTGGTTAGATTGTTAATTTCACGCAGTGAAGTACTTACACAACTGTAAAGAAGAACGGGGATAGCCTCTATGAACGGACATGACGTTTCTAGGACATGTTGCAAAGCAAAAAAAATTAAGTGCAAATCAATATCTGTAGTCTACAATCTATAGTCTAAGAAAGAAAAGAACATTTTTAAAAATTATGTATTTGCTAGTTTACTCAAAAAAAAGCTACAAGGAGGATAAACCAGAAACTGGTAATACTAATTACCTATTAGAGAGTAAGTTGGGAATGAGTTGAAACAGAAGGAAAGAAGGAATGAGAGACAGGACACTTCTTTGAATATATCTCTTTGCATAGTTTTTACTTTGAAAATGATGCTATGTATCATGTATGTACAAAAACAAATAAAATATACAAGGTCAGGCAAAAATTTCAACATGGTATGGGCCTAATTATTTCAAATGAATAATACAATCTAAAAAAAGAAAAGGGTAAGATCTAATACAGTGGACTCACGTGAAGTAATTTGACTGAATTTCATTAATCTCAAGACAAAAGCACTGTCAACAACATTGGTCTCTTACTACCTTTTAAACACCGCACTAGAAATGCATGGTGAGGGTCATTAACCATCATACAAATCCAAGGTAATGGCAAACGCAATATAGACAGAAAAGACAACTAGGAGATTGTTTTTAAAGTGTTTGGAAATGGATTTTTCAACCAGGAACTTTTGCATGGCAGCTCAAAATTATCTATGTAGCAAGAACTGGTCCAAACAGCAAGGAATCACAGAGACAACTATTGCAAAGGTCGCTGCTCTCAAAGATTTATACTCTAGTCAGGATCACCCAAACTGTTCCCCCATGCCTGGATTAATGAGCCATTTCAAGGGAGTTTTAAAGCTGCTCGTTTCCCATTTCACCAATTTATTATTTTTAATACAATTGACCTTTTTTACTTCCCTTGGAAACTTGGGGAGGGGGAAAGCCACACGTTTGTCCGTTTTAACTGTTATTATTTCTCCTCTTCTCAAGATGATCCTTAATGGGTTGTTAATGTTAGACCTAAGAAGGACTGAAATAAAACCACCTGCTAGCGCCTAAACAGGGACTGGAACCCTGGACCCTCAGATTAATAGTCCGATGCTTTGCCGACTGAGCTATCCAGGCTTCCCAGCAAGTGCACCTCTCACAGAAGAAAATGAGAAATTGATCACTAAGAAGTGCTAGAGAGGTTCACAATTTTGAGAATTACTAGGATCTGATTCCAAGGGCGCTGGTCATATGCTCCGCGCCTCAGCACTGCTGTCGAGCTTTATGATATTGAACATTTATTTCACCCTCAACCTGTGCATGGGTTACATAAACAATGTGAGGATTTATGGCGAGGGAGGGGGCGGGGGGGGGGAGAATGACGAAGAAAGTCGGTCTTCGAATAGAGTAGGATCCAATCTGTAGTGAATATTCCCATAGTTAATGACAGAACGTGAGTCCTTGGAGGTCGCATCTGCTCGGTAGAGGCGGCTTTAGACGAACAGGCTCTTTCACCTGCTTACTACCAGACGGTTAGAGGCAAGAGGTACCCATTTCACCAATGACTTGGGAAGAAACTTTAAGAGAATCAAAAATTGAATAAAGAAGGAAAACGGTTATAGCCGTAGGCCGGTGGTTCAATTCCCGTTGTTTTCCTCCGGTGTTTTCCTAGCTCTTTCAGAGTTGGGGTCTCCCGGAATCTTAATGCCACAGCCACAGACAAACCAATTTGACACCTGCTTTTGTCTCCAAGATTTTCGTACTTCTGTTTTCAACTCGCCCGACCTCGTCCTCGCTTTTGTTGCGCTCTCCTTTCCTTTACTCTCTCCCCAGTCTCCTTTCCCCTGTTCATGCTCCTCTCCTCCATTACCTCCGACCTCCCATTTGCAGACTCAGCCATTTCTCGGCCTACGTTTCGGTTCATCACTGAAAGTGAAAGTGGAACCACCAGGTAACGCACTGTCCGCCTTCACCACCGACAAGCGGAGACTACGTATTTATCCTTGATTTTTTTTTTAAGTCCTCATATTATCTTGAGCTCCATCCTATTTAAAGACCGGAAGGATTAGACATTTAAAATAGCGCTTACGACTTCGGTCATATTAGGTCTTTAAATGTTCACGCCGTGTGTTTAAGCGCCACTGCATACAGGTAAAGAAGCAGCGCTAGACAGTTAGAGAATAACTTGTGTGTAATATTGTGAAGGAAAAGGCCATGCTAGCAGAGGATGGTTTCGATCCATCGACCTCTGGGTTATGGGCCCAGCACGCTTCCGCTGCGCCACTCTGCTACCTTTCTGTGGTTTCTGCCTTTTTCTTTGTAATCTTGTCTGTGTGTATTTTCTTTCCATTCACCTTCTCTAGTTTCTGTTTTAATTCTGGATCCGTCCCACATTTTCTCCCCAAACTGCTGTTAACAATCTCTAAGACGTCTGCATCTTTACAATTTAAGAAAGCCGAAACTCCGTAACCATTTCTCAGGAAGTTTGTATTCAATCCGTTAGGGTCTTATACAGTGATTTCTAGGGATGGATTTAGAACTTTTTTTTTCCTCCCTGCACCTCCCACACTGCAGGTATTGCGTCCTGTTGGAGCGCCTTGACTCCGCGTCCTTGGTAAGGCTGAGGAAAGGGCAGGAGACTGTGTGGCGGCGAGGCTGGAGCGCCAAGGAGAAACTGAAGCGAATACTTCTACAAACCGTTGCTCCTGGAATTTAGACTACATGCCGACTCAAAGGAGTTTCAGTCCACCACGAAACTTCTTTCACAAGGGTTCCTGTTTACAAGTGCGTATTCCTGTTTACAAGACCGAGCTTGTGTGTGCGTGTGTGTTTGACCACTTGTTCTTTGGACGTTGGATCAGAAAACTGAGGTTCAGATCGCTCTCTAGTTTTGCCTGTGGACTCATTTTTGTCGGCGAGTCTTGGTTCTTCCAGACAAGGAATCGAGCAAAGCCATTTCAAAGCTTTTTCATCTCGTCATTTTTTAGGCAGCACCCTTTTCCTCGGCTTTCCTTCTTGTTCCTCACATGGACTCTCTCTCTCTTCTTTCTCGCACTGTCATGGATGCTCACAGAAGCATCCTTTTAAAAGTCACTATTTCTTAGTCAGACGTGTAGGAAACCTCTTCCCAGTTTGCCAGGTCATTTTTCCTTTTCTTCACTAGACACTTGGTCTTATAGTTACCAAAGCCCAAGGTGATCATTCCTCGCTGTAAACTTTGTTCACACTTGAGCTTGTGGCTACCTGCTGCCTGCCGGCTTGTTCAAAGCTAGATCTGGAGTCATCCATGCTCATTTTTCCCCTTTCAACTTCATGGTTATATGCCACATTCGTTTGTTTGATTTAGATTGGTCTAATTTTTTTTTTTAATCTTGGACTTAGATGATGCCACTGAAGAGATGAAACTTTTTAATGGTGTTTTACCAAGACAGGTTGTCAATACTCCAAATTTACTAAGGAACCAGAAGCCACTGTTCTCCAAGGCAAAGAGAATGTCAGTTTCTTGAGATAAACCTGCCCACTAATATGCCAAATCCAGAAGAGTGCTGATTTTTTTATGTATAAAGATCAACTTCAGGATATGCTGTCTGATCCCTTTTCTGAGCTATTCTTTCCTTCCCAACTATTCCCTGAATTCTACAATGCACTAATTCTACTCTTTTTCATCTTCTCTGCAGCAGAAGCTGCAGACTTTATGTTGACCTCCTAACACAGAAGTCATGGGGTCACACTTCTCTAGCTGGTTTCACACCAGATAATTTCCCAGACTGTATTAATAGACTCAAATCACCGCCTTCCAAAAAAGAATCACTGGTCTTGTAAACCAGTAACTTTTAGTTCCAAGTGAGTACTTCCCAGTAAAACCTTGAGGGGAACATTTAGAAATGTGATGAGGTACAGTGTGGTCCCAGCCTTGGTGTTGTTAGTGGCCCTCTATGAAATTTCTCAAAATGTTCTCTTTACAGGAAACTAAATCTGAGTCTTGTAGATTGTTCTCTCCTTGTGGACATTTATTTAGCTTTGGTTTCCAAGGTACATGGCACGCATTTTTATTTCTTTTTCAAAATTTATTTTGGCAGGTGACTCATTGAATTGAAAAATCATTTTAATCCAAGAGGTACAAGTGCATGTTTGTTGCATGGACATGTTGCATACTGGTGGGGATTGGGCTTCAGGTGACTCACTTCCCAGATAGTGATCATTGCACCCAATAGGTAACACATAAAGATGAGACAGGAACACCCACTCCTTACTGTCTCATCTTTAGCTTTGCAGTCATCTCACAATTTCTATTCAGCTGTTTAAGAGTTCTTATTTAGAAGCCCCATGTTGTAGTTCAGCTACAGCTTGTAGCTGCTAGAGGAGATGCAGATGACATTTTCATCATCTCTCCCACAAGATTCGAAGTACAATTTAAGCTCCCCAGCAGGGTGGGCTTATGGGGCCTATGCCGTTGCCCAGCTTATCATCCCCCAGGACCCACACACACCCTCAGAAGGGCCTGTTATTGGAGCTTTGCAATTGCTCTCCTCAAGCTCAATAGCTTTATCTTTAAACTTATGCTTTGTAAGTGAGGTCCGATGGGACAATGTAGCATGCTAGGACCTGGGGGTTAGTTGAAGCCTCAGCTCCCAAGGGTCCTACCTTCCTGGGATGGGTTTTCAGCAACGAACTTGCCCTGCTGTTATGCCTTGTCCCACTCTCCTTCCTGACCCCTCTCCCCGAACTGACTCCAGCAGTAATCTCTCTAAGGGATTAGCATTTCACAGCCTTACACCAGGGTTTCTCGGGTGTGGCATAATGGTCATCAAATCTGCTACTGGCAGGCGGCCTTGCGGAGCCCAGGTAAGTTGGAGGGAGTCTGGGTGGGAGTGAGCCTATAGCCCACACTCGTATCAGTTATATATTCATAATTTTAACAGTACTTTATCCTTGCTTTTTGAACACTGGGTCCCCTAATTTCACCAGGTCCTACAAAGTATATAGCTGGGCCTGCTCCCTTAATTTCACTGGTTTTCTGGTTCTCTTTCTTTTTGCTTAGCTGGTCTTACCTGTGAAAAATCAGACCCTGGGTTTTCGAAGATGGAGCTTGGGGTCCTCAAGAGAAGACTTAAGAGCCTTCATTTAGAAATCCCAATGCTTAACACTGCTGTAGGGTTCTATTTTTACATTATTTAGATTTTATAAAATTCAAGTGAGAAAAGATGCCAATTCACTTAAATTATTAATAATTTAGATAACATATCAACTAATGTCTAATTACTTCATTACTTATCCAACTTTTTTGACCAATAATGAAGATTCTCTTTGTGGCTAAACTCTAGTCAGGTTCATCTGAACTCTCTTCTCAACTAGGTCCTGACTGTTGGGCTTATGTGTTTGTCTCTACCTTGCCCAATTTTAACAAGATTCGTGCTAAGCCAGTTTAGACAGAATCTGACACCACGTATATCTGATCATCCTCAATATCTTACCAGGTTCCTCCATTCTCCACCATGCCCCAGATGATATCTTTACCCTGGCCTGCCTCCAAGTATCCTGTCAGGTTGGGTTAGCCAGAAACCCTCTTACCCATGATGCTCCTGCTCAGTAACTTTCCCTTCACTGATCTCACCTCCCCTCCTTGATCCTTGGCCATAAATTCCCATTTTTCTATTGTGTTTGGAGTTGAGCTTGGTCTTTCTCACCTGCAAAAAACCCTATTGTTCCCCTTGAATAAAATCTTCCTTACTGTCTTTTATAAGTGTCATGAATAATTTTTTCTCCAACACCGACACCATGTTCTGCTATTTACGTATGAACAACAGATAATTTAGTAAATTTGAGCTTGGCCGGGCCCGGTGGGTCAACCTGTAATCCCATGCTTTGGGAGGCCAAGGTGAGTGAATTGCCTGAGCCTGCAGGTTCGAGGTCTGCCTGGGCAACTTGGCGAGACCTCATCTCTACAATAAATCAAAAAAATTAGCCGGGCGTGGTAGCACGCGCCTGTAGTTCCAGCTACTTGGAAGGCGGAGGCAGAAGGATCGCCGGAGCCCAGCAGGTTGAGGCTGCCTGGCTGGGAACGGCCACTGCACTCTAGTCTGGGTGACAGAGTGAGACTCCAACTCAATAAATAAATAAATAAATTTGAGCTATAGGAGATGCCAATGAAAATATTCATACTTTATAAGATTTAAGACATCATTGTCACTGAACATTTTGGCATCCTATAGTGGCTGCATCCTATGAAGGAAAAGCACAGTTACTCTGTTGTTACAGAGTAGCATTAAATACAAGCTGGGTGTGGTGACTCATGCTCTCCCAGCACTTTGGGAGGTGGAGGTGAGAGGATTGACTGAGCCAGGGGTTCTGAGACCAACCTGGGCAATTTGGTGAGACCTTATCTCTACAATCAATCAAAAAATTCGCCAGCCGTGGTGGCGCACGCCTGTATTTCTGATGTGGAAGGATAATCTGAGCCCACCGGGTCAAGGATTCAGTAGTCATAAATGAGCCACTGCACTCCAGCCTGGGCAACAGAGTAAGTGAGACTACAACTCAAATCAATCAATACATACATACATAATAAAAAATTTAAGCTATATGATAAGAGGTCCTCTTTTTACTGTAAAATTGTTTTTTTATATATAGTAAAAAAACTGTAAGCATGCAAATAGCACAAACAGTAACCAATGACATATAAATAACCTGAGCAGTGGTTTTCAAACTTTGCACATTATAATCACGTCAGGATCTTTACAAATACAGTTGCTCCTTGGTATCCATGGAGGATGGTTTCAGGACCCATCACAGATATAAAAATTCACAGATACTCAAGTCCCTTGCATAAAATGGTGTTGTATTTGCATATGACCTATGCCCATCCTCCAATATACTTTAAATCATCTCTATACTATAAATCATTATAGTACCTAATACAATGTAAATGCTATGTAAATAGTTGACATACAGTTTTATTTAGGAAATACTGACAAGAAAATAAAAGTCTGTACATGTTCAGTACAGATGCAACCATCCTTTTAAAAAATGTTTGATATGAGGTTGGTTTAATCCATGGATGTAGAAGCTGAAGATATAGAAGACCAGCTGTACTCATTTTTGTAGTCTCCCACTCACCAGACAATCTGATTTGATTGGAATAGAGTGCCAATGAACATCAGAGTTTTTAAAAAGCTCCCCTGGTGATTCTAATGTGCAGCAAAATTTGGGAAACCTTGAGAGCTTTCAGTTCCAAATGTGGTTCCTGTATAAGCAACATCTGTACCACCAGGGACCTTGTCAGAAGTACAGACTCCTCAAGCACACCCTAAATCTACTGAAAGAGAAAGTGCATCTTAACAAAATACCTGTATAATTTTGATGCACTTTAGAGTGTGAAGAGTGCTAGAGTACAGCAATGTTACTCAAAGAATGGTCAGTTGGCCAGCAGTATCAGTAGTACCCAGGAGCAAATAAAAGTGCGAATTTTGGGAACACATTCTAGACCAACTAAACCAATATTTCTGGAGGTGGGGCTCAGGAATCTGTGCTTTAATGATTGTTCAAGATGATTCTTATACACATTAGACATACCAAGAACCTGTATTTCAACCAGATTTCCAGGTAAACGGAAAACCAGGATCACAACTAAGTGACTTCATCAAACACAGCTCCATTAAACAATGTATATAAGGTATCCTATGTGGCAGGAAAAATTATCAAAGACTTAGCAACTGATAATAGAGATCACTAAGTTCATACTTACAGTAAAGTACTGGGCATTGTCTGGTAAACCCTCTAGAAATTCACAGATTTTGTAGGGGTTTGCACCTTCTACTGACTTTCTACTCATTAGGCTATTCTAGAACTCTGATGGTAGTAGTTAATTCATAGAAAAGTGATAATAATGCAAGTGATTCCTGTCTATATTGGTGCAAAAAATATTGCTCAGTTGAAATACAATATTGTTCAGTAGAACAGATACCCCAAACATTAAGATTTATTGTACTACATGACATAAACCAGCATTGTATCTGTCGGCAAATTTATGTTAGGTTTTTTGTGTGTTCTTCAAATTCACCCTTGAAGCACTTGTCTCAGTTTACTCATTAATTAGTGAACTATGTCAAATCTTTGACACTGCGTTCATGTTATATTTCTATTAAAGTCAGATTTTCAGCTTTTCACATGACTGATAACACCAATATGTTCTGGGAGTTCCAAAGAGGGAGAGGGAAGTCCTGACAGGCATGTCAAGTGCCGAATGATAGAACACATGATGATGGGTGAGGTGAATGTTTAAAATATTTTAATTGGCTGGGGGCGATGGCTCAAGCCTGTAATCCCAGCACTTTGGGAGACCAAGGCGAGAGGATTGCCTGAGCTCAGAGGTGCGAGACCAGCCTGGGCAATTTGGTGAGACCTTGTCTCTACAATAAATCAAAAAATTAACTGGGAGTGGTAGCATGCACCTGTAATTCCAGCTACTTGAAAGGCTGAGGTAGAAGGATCACCTGAGCCCAGCAGGTCAAGGCTGCAGTGACTGTGAGTGTGCCACTGCACTCCAGCCTGGGCAACAAAGTGGGACTCCAACTCAAAAATATATATTTTTAATTGTCAGAAAAGGAGGGTTCAGAGCACATTTTCTATAGTGTTTGGAAGGTAGACCACCATAGTCCAGAAATGGTAATGGAGCAGGGAATTTGGGTTGTTGTAAAACTGTCCAAATGCCAGAAGCAGTAAGTAGAAACATAGAGGAGAATGCTCTCTTGAGCAACTGCTAACTGTCACATTGAAAGAGTAAACTGAGACAAGGTGGGCCGGTGCCATGGGAATAATGCAAGATTGCAACAAAGAAGAAAGTAGAAAGAAGTAAGGTTTATTATTCACCTTTCACAAATGGAAAAGGGGTCGGCACTCAGGTGAGTGTGGTGTGGAGGTCTAGGAGTCAGGTGTACTTAAGGCCTTTAAGGCAAGCCTTTAAAAGCTAGGGGACTTAGACTGTAGGGGTCTGGGCCAAAAGAAATGTCCAGAGTTGCATTCTTAGGTTTCCATAGCAGTCACATGAATCTTGTATCTTAATATCACCAGGCATCAGTGCCTCATGTCCCAGGTGGTGGGCTGGAGGTCCTCACAGTTGACTGATAACAATGCATCCATTCAAGTGCATAGAAGATAAATTGTTAGCAAAACTGGACATGCTTAAGGGGTTTTGTGTAATCACTGGTTTCTAAAGTCGAGGCATTTCTCTTGTTAATGATTATAGGGCAAAAGGAATTGCGGGCAGTACAAACTGTGCAGCAAGGTGTTTCAAGGGGTGAAACTTAAACAAAATGGTTGTGCTGATTCAAAATGGCTATGTTAAACTAGATATATTCTGAGTTTCTAGGGATCTCTCCTTTCACACATAGTTTGCTAGGAAAAGCATGTAAGTTCTTTGTAATCCCCAAAGAATCTTGGGGTAGGAATTTTGCCTAAATTTACAGATGAAAGCAATTCCATTTCACAGAAAAAATATAAAACATCATACACTTCACTTTTGTAAGTGATGGAACTAAAATTCAAGCACACTTAGATTCAAGGTCCTCTCGTTTTCCACTACTCTACATTGCCTTTAAAACAGTATTTGAAGCTGGGCTCGGTGGCTCAGCCTGTAATCCCGCGCCTTTGGGAGGCTGAGGTGAGTGGATTGCCTGAGCCCGCCGGTTCGAGATCCGCCTGGACAACTTGGTGAGACCTCATCTCTACAATAAATCAAAAATTAGCTGGGCGTGCCTGTAGTTCCAGCTACTTGGAAGGCTGAGGCGGAAGGATCTCCAGAGCCCAGCAGGTCGAGGCTGCGGTGGCTGGGAGCAGCCACTGCACTCCAGTCTGGGTGACAGAGTGAGACTCCAACTAAAAAAAAACCAAAAAACAAAAAAACAGTATTTGAATCCTGGCATGGTGGTTCACATCTATAATCCCAGCACAAGGTGAGAGAATTGCCTGAGTCCACGGGTTCGAGACCAGCCTGGGCACTTGGCGAGATCGCATCTCTACAATAAATCAAAAAAATTAGCAGGGCATGGTGGAATGTGCCTGTAGTTCCAGGTACTTGGAAGGCTGCTCAGGTGACCCTTCTGACTAGCAGGTTGAGTCTGCGGTGGCTGTGAGCATGCTACTGCACTCCAGCCTGGGTGACAGAATAAGACTCCCACTCAAAAAAGTAAATAAATAAAAATAAAACAGTATTTGAAAACCAAGACAACAACAACAACAAACAAAAAAACAACAGGCAAACACATCAATTCACCCTTGATGAGACTCTTGCAATAGTTGTTTGCTAGTACATCTTACATCCACGTAGTTTGGATTATCTTCCTCAGGAAATTAAAAGTTTCTGAAAGCCGCTAATTTGGGGTAGTAACAGAAAATGTCACTGGGAATGGAATACAAAGTAAACATTGCAAGAATAACTCTCACCTTAACCAAAAGCAAAAGGGATTTTAAATTTTTTATTTCTTTTGTACTCAGTCCGGGTGTTAAAAGCGAGAGGTCGACCTTCCTGTTAGTCTGCCATGCTTTCACATTTCTTTTCCATGAGTCACATCCCTTCTCCCATGAACGGCAGAAAGAATAGAAGGGGGTTAGAAAAGTGAGGGAGAGGAACAGGGAAACATGGGATGGTGGAGAGGGAAAGACAGGGAAAGAAGAAGAGGAAAGAAGAGGGGGGAAAGAGGTGGTGATGGTGGGACCTTGGGGAAGGAAACAGGAAGATAATATTCAAGTCTGCAGCATAAGATTCTGAAAACAATTGTACAGGGAATATGTAAGTTCCACTCTCGGGCCTGGCCTCACTAATAAACAAGATACGTGTAAAATGTGGGCGGAAGATGCTGTAAGCTTGGGGAAATTTTCCTGCAAGGTCTTGGTTGCAAAATGGTATGTTTAAAATCTGCATCCCAAGCCCCTTACTCATCGGGGTCGTTGGTGTAACTCACGGTCAGCAGGAGCAGGCTGGGGCGGGGGCGCATCTCAGGGTCCTCAGAGCTGTGCTCATTCTGTCACTCAGTGTAACTCCCGGTTTTACTGTAAAACTCGTTCCTTTCTGCCATTTGATTTTGCAGATAATGCTGAATATTTGTTTCTTCTGCTAACTTTTTTTTTTTTTTTTGAGTTGGAATCTCACTCTGTCGCCCAGACTGGAGAGCAGTGGCCGCTTCCTGCCACTGCCGCCTCGACCTGCTGGGCTCCGGCGATCCTTTCGCCTCAGCCTTCCAAGGAGCCGGAACTATAGGCGCGCGATTGTAGAGATGAGGTCTAACCAACTTGCCCAGGCGGGTCTCGAACACGCAGGCTCAAGCAATTTACTCACCTCAGTCTTCCAAAGCGCGGGGTTACAAGCTGAGCCACCAAGCTCGGCATTTCCGCTAACTTCTAGAAATAAACTTCCTTTTTCCTGGATGGAACAGTTTTCCGTCTATGACACAGTTATTACATTTTACAACTCACATCACTGGTACTGGGATGGTCTGGTGGCCTAAAAAGTCAGTATCAAGCTTTTGCCCTTCCAGGTTCCATGTTAGGAGTTCAAATCCCAGTCTTGGGCAAAGTTATTTTTACTCCTTTCATACTGAATCAAAATGTTTGCTTTTCTGTCTTCTTTCATCCACTCAACTCTGCTCTTTCACTCACAACAATTCGTCCTGGTTGTGTAGCTCCATCTTGGGATCCCCGCGCGCACTAGAGCATCACCCTCGGGTACCTCATAGTTTGGCCCTTTCTGGCCCAAGGACACCCTCACTATCCACCGCCGGCCGGATCCAAGCTTGCCAGTGACATGTAGTGTCTGGAATACACCACAGCAAAGAAAGGCATCTCTCGCACCTCTGACCAAACAGTTGACAAATGAAATTTCCCAGTTAGAGATCCTGGAGTGTTCCCTCAGGGACCCCTTCTCTCTAAAAGAAGGCAGCAGTGGCTTTCCATCAAACGGACATGCCTTGGTGCGACAGCCTTTTGACCAAAATGAAAGCCAGGAACTTGCTTTAACAACAAACAAAACAAATTAGCAGCACAGGAGGCTGGGGCGTAAGGATCGCCTCAGCCAAGAAAATGCCACACTGCCTGCCCTCTGTTGGGGAATCAAACGCCTCTCCTCTCCACACCAGCAAGTAAGACACTACACTTTCTGTGTGTGTGTGTGTGTGTGTGTGTGTGTGTGTGTGTGTGTGTGTGTGTGTGTGAGATTGGGAGTCTTACTCCATCGCCCCGGCTGGAGAGCAGTGGCATGCTCATGGCCACCCCATCGTCAACCTGCTGGGCTCAGGCGATCCTTTCACTCAGCCTTCCAAGTAGTCGGAACTACGGGCTAATCTTTTTTATTGTAGAGCTGAGGGCTCACCAAGTTGTCCAGGTTGTTCTCAAACCCGTGGGCTCAGGCAGTCCTCTCACCTCAGCCTCCCAAAGTGCTGAGATTACAGACTTGAGCTACTGCACCGGTCCTACAATTTCTTTAGCGGTATGGTAACTCTGCTGATGGGGGTCCCCACACATCTGTCTTGGGCTTTTCCAGTGGAGAAATTACTGGGAAATTCAGTGCATTTCTCCACAGGAAGGAATTGAGAGAAATAAAACAGAAGCAGTAATACAACTGCTAGAATCCATTTGCAGCCATTGGATATTTGCTTTAGTAAGAAAGATATACCATAAAAGTAAACACATTTTCTGCATTTGCCTTTTATATTTAAACATAGCATCGAAATGCTTTATTTTGCTATCTTCCAGGTTAAGAAATGAAAGAATGGAGAAAGTTGCGAATACTCAGAATATTGCTTCCCAAGTTTCCATCAAGCTCCATGGCAGTGTCCTGGCTAGAGTAATGCTCAGAGATCAGTACTCAGCATCCTGAGCAGATACTGGGTGCTTTGTTGAGAGAAACAAACATTGAAAATGATTTTTTAAAATTCTTATTTTACTTTTCGGACTTCCCACCTAGCCCAAAATATACTGTAAATGCTTTGAAGTAGAAATAAAATTAGTAACAGAAAAATGGAAAAGTTCGAATTTTAAAAAAATGGTTGGGGAAAGATGAAAGAAGAATGGAGAAAAAGAATTTGGAATTATATCATTTCAAGAGGAATGTAGAGCAAGAAAGAGTGGTAGGTGCTTATGAATCTGTAGAGGTGAGAAAAAGAGTATGAAAAGTAGAATTAGTTATAGGATGGGGAAGCAAGGAAGGGGAGGCTTCGGGTTCAGAGAGGTATATCAATCACACTTGCTGTCCATGGCTTGTTTTGGTTGTTATGGTCAATAAAATGTCTCTCTCTCTCTCTATCTTACTGTTTCATTGTTTTCCTTTGCCATGCCCTTTTCTCTCTCCCAACATATAGGCACTCTCTCCAGAGTAACGGTTTTCTTTAGAAAAGAGTTTGTCCTCGAAAATAAAAATTGGGCCAGGCGTGGTGATTGATGCCTTAATCTCAGAACTTTGGGAGATAGAGGTGAGAGAATTGCCTGAGACAAGGGGTTTGAGCCCAGCCTGGACAACTTGGTGAGACCTCATCTCTACAATAAATTAAAAAATTAGCTGGGTGTGGTGGTGTGCGTCTCTGGTTCCAGCTACCTGGAAGGCTGAGGTGAACGGATCGCCTGAGCCCAGTAGGTCAAGGCTACGGTGGCCATGAGCATGCCACTGCACTCTAGCCTGGATGACAGCATGAGACTCTGACCCTAATTAATTAATTAATTAATTGGCAATGTTTTATTTCTGTTATTTTAATCCTGATTTTTTTCTTTTACTCAACAGAGTTTGAAACATACCATCTTACAGCACTTGCGGCTGCTTGGTTACTTGTGACTGCTGCATAGTTTGAAAAGCATAGGCAGCCACTGCAGGACACATGATGGGTATCTAGGTTCCCTCTAACAATCTGCTACCTCAAAATACTACAAAGACTATACTAGTCAAGGCCAACCACAGAGCTGAGCTGGAACTGGGCTGAGGTCGATTCCTAGGAGAATAACTGGGTAGTAATTTTAAAATGATATAAAGAGAAGATTCATTTAATATCAATGCTGCAAAAATCTAAGATGTTAATTTTAAGACTATGATCCAAGTGTATGTGGAAATTTATATAATTTTTTTCCTTCAAAAAAGAGACAGAAATGACAGCCAAATCACATAATTCTGAGAAGAAATCACAGAGGGCACTTTTTTTTTTTTTTTTAAGCAAGATTTATTGAGAGGAAAGAAAAGCTCCTACAGTGGGAGGGTCCCGAAGGAGTTGCCCGGCAGAGGGCACTTTAAAATTGTTTATTTTAACAGCATGATCATTTATTGGCTTGTTGACCCAGACATGTTTTCAGCAGTGTCTTTATCTCGAGGCGCCTTTCTTTCTGGGGTTTAGAGGCAGCATAGGAAGTGTTTCGACAGAAGCTTATAACAGTTTCTTTTAAATGTGCAGGAAAGCAATGAAGACTGTAGTGATTTCTCCTATAGTAAAAACCCAGGACTCGACGTGTGGATGACCGATCACTCGAGTGGCAAAGGAAAGAACAGTTTGTTGGGGTACTTCGTCAGTACAGCAGTGGGTGCTGCTGGTCAGATTAATGTTCGATTGTCCTATTGGAGACACAGATGATACTAGAGAGACAGATGATATACAGGAATCAGGAATCCTCCGGGAGAGCTCTCTAAGAACGGAGACTTTTTCACATACCAACCCCCGAAAGCCCATTCCCCCCTGTTTTTAACCGTAAAGTCAGTTAAGGGACAAGTTGATAAGTAACGGTCCAGGCTGAAAATCTTTGGGGGTAGAAATGGCTAAACTGTTGTGGGCAGTCCAAGGCAAAACTTTCCATACACCTGGCAGGAAAAATTACGAGCTGTGTCAGAAGTGGTATTTAAACCCACGCCTCCATGCAGAGACCAGAAACCCCGAGCACGGGAAGTGAGAGCCTGAGTCTAGCGCCTTAGACCACTCAGCCGTCCTGACAAGCTAGTAGTATGTACTGAAGTATGTATGGTAGACTCTGATGGCTCACGGGTAGGTGCCATCACCTAGTAGGTTCCCAATAACAAAAATTTTCTCTGGAATCTGACAGACTAATCTGTATTCATGGATTGCGGAATGGAAAGACAGGAGAAAATAAAAGTGAATAATTCTTGCAGACCTGAAGATCCGGGTGGGAGTGGGAGAGCAGGGTAGGGAGGGACGCTGCCTGGTCACCTCTCCACGTCCTCTAGTAACTCCCCGCCCAGTCCCCTGCCCTTGGCCTTACCCTCCTGCCTCGCATCCATCTCTGCCTTGACGGTGTCTACGACCTAGCTCACCGGATGGATCACTTTGCTCTCTGTGGCTTAAGTCCTGATCCAGCAGGTCAGTTCGATGCTACCCCAGGGACGGGTGGAAATTTTCAGTGAAAAAATGGCCATCCCCACGGCTCTGAACAAAAGGGAGTCAAAAGCAAGAGAATGTTGCTGTTCTTTACTTGGATTTCTAGGCATTCCCCTTTGTTCTCAAATTATCCGGAGTGTGGCTTCACCGCCAGAAGTCATTCTTACATCTTTCATTTCACTACACAGTTCGGTGAGTATCACTGTCTTCTACCCTATAGGGTCACATAATCCTATCTCTCCTCTCTCTAGAGCTTCTAGATGCTTTTTAGCAAATATCACCCACCTTGGGTGGCAGTAGCTATTCTGAAAGATAATGCTTACTTTTTATTTTTTTATTTTTATTTTTATTTTTTTGAGTTGGAGTCTCGCTCTGTTGCCCAGTCTGTGTAGTGCAGTGGCCGCTCCCGGCCACCGCAGCCTCGATCTGCTGGGCTCCGGAGATCCTTCCGCCTCAGCCTTCCAAGTAGCTGGAACTACAGGCGTGCACTACCATGCCTGGCTAATTTTTTTTTATTTTTTGTAGCGATGAGGTCTCGCCAAGTTGCCCAGGCGGGTCTCGAACCCTCGGGCTCAGGCAATCCACTCACCTCAGACTCCCAAAGGCGCGGGATTAGAGGCTGAGTCACCGAGCCCGGCTAATGCTTACTTTTTATAACTGAAAAATATGTTTCAATGACTGTGAAAATGAAATAGCCAAGAAAAGAACCTTGTTGCAATGACTATTCTAAGATTAAACTGTGAAAAAGAGAAACAATTTAAAATTCTGGTAGAAATCCCACCAAGTTTCTATAATTAGACTGTAAGGGCCTATTCCATCTATAGTACACTAAAATTTGGAGAGTTATCCCTATTAAATCTGTAATTTCATCTATTACTTAAAATTAAATGGGAAATATCTTCTTTTAAAATTGGATTATTATTTGTAGATTTTACTCTTTTTAATGCAACTATATTTTTTCTCTATACTGATAATGCAATTACAACCCTATGCAAAATTAGTGGTGTATATTTTGATACAAGCACATGTTGAATTTTTGTACAAATAGCTTCTTATATCTGTTGAAGCCTATGTGTACCTATTCTGTAGAAATGAAAATTTCTGAATATAGATTAAAACCATTTGGTATGTCAGAAAAATGGGTATTAAATTCAAAGTGCAATGTGAATATAAAATTCCAACTGAAAAATGTCTTAATTGTCTTTTTTATAGATTGGTTTTTGTGGGGCACAGCACAGCCAATATTTCATGAACTTCTGGGCAGCATATTTCCTAAACACTTCCTTAGTATTGATTTATGTTATTTTCTCAATTCTTTCTTTACAAGTTTGGAGAAAATTAGGTAAGTGAGATATGAGACTTCTGAGTGGTTAGAGTTTAACCATAAAAAATACAAGTGACAGGCCGGGTGCAGGGGCTCACACCTATAATCCCAGCACTTTGGGAGGCTGAGGTGAGAGGATTACCTGAGAGCACAGGTTCAAGATCTATTTCCTTCTAAGATTTTTTCTATATTTAGAATGAAATTGTGATCATTCATAACATTTTTCACTGCTATTTTCACCAAGTGCCTTTTCTTTTCTTTTCTGAGTCAGATTCTTACTCTGTCACCCAGGCTGCAGTGCAGTGGCACTCTCACAGCCACTGCAGCCTCGACCTGCTGGACTCAGCTGATCCTTTCACCTCAGCCTTCCAAGTAGCTAAAACCACAGGTGTGTGCCACCACACCTAGTCCAGTGGTATTTCATGACCATTCCCTGTGTTATTAAATGCAGGCTTCTAAAAATCTATAAGTGCTGTATGATATTTCATATGGATACATAGTACCTATACATATACTATATATCTATATACTATAGACTATATATCATGAATTATTATATTACATATACTATACAGTATATAGTATATACTATATATACTGAATTATTATACTATATACTATATATACTGAATTATTATACTATATACTATATATACCTACACACACACACATATATATGCCTACACGCACCTATATAAGTTGAAATATGTCTTAATTGTCTTTTTACAGATTTGCTCTTGAAAGAGAAACTATAACCTATGGTCTAAAATCCAGATTCACAACCAGATACATGAGCCTGGGAGAAGGCAGTTGGGGTATGGCATCTTTGGGAATATCGTCAACAGATTTGGTGGAGGAAATGTTGGGCATAGGAACAGGCTGCCTGTTCACTCCTAATCCCTACCCTTCAACTTTCTCCCTTTCATCTTTATTTTTTCCCCCCTTCATATCCCTGTCTTTTCACCACTATACCCCCACCCCTTAAAATTCTGAAGGAACCAAGGTTGAGAAAAGCTTTGTAAAAAGAGGTTAGATCTCATTTGATCAAGAACTGAGGGTCTATTCTCTTTTTGTCCCAGATACCTTACATGTAAGTTCCCTGGTGCAAGACTCTACTGACTTGTGGAGACTGAAGTGGGAGGAAAGAGAGCTATACGGGCTAGTACTTTGGATCTTTGATAGCTGTCAAAGCACTTATAATTATTTGTTTGTAGGGGATAAACATTGCATCACATATGCCTTATGTAGTAGAGATTTGAATGCATGGTCTGTCTTCTCTTAACTTCTAGTAACTTTTTGAGGTACTGAAGTAACATCCGCTGTATCTAGCCCATAATTATTGCTCATGCATTAGTAAATACTATTTTGAATGAACACATTTGAGGATCAGAATTTCTAATTTCAGCAAACAGGGGAAGAAAGAGCCCACTGAGATAACTTGAGCATTAAAAAATAAAATACAAAAAAAAAATTCAGTAAATACTCTGAATATAATAGACCTGTGGTTGTACATTTCTTTAGATGTTAGAAACCAGGAGGTAAACATTGCCTAAACATAGGAGGAAATCCTCAAAAACTGTTCTGCACAGACTGGGTGGTACTTCATGAATATTCTTGGGTCTCATCCTTCTCTTCTCGGGTACTCCAGAGATGACAAGTAGCTTCGGTAGAGAGGGTCCTTTCTGCAGAGGCAAGTTTAGAATTTTGGAGACTCTAAACAAACAACTGGCTCCTCTGGGAGGAGGCGGATTTTTTTATTCTAAAGAAGCTCAGAAAGTGGTCATGGAGAGCAGTGATATAATTGGCCTTGCATTCGCTCCATGTCCCTAACTTTCAGCTTCATTATTATGCCTGTTTCTTGTTTTGCTTTTTTCTCATTTGCGTTTATGACACTTCAGATCACATAGAGAATTATTTTGCCTTTGTATGATTTTGTGGGTGCGGGTGGGGATCACGTGATTTTTTCATCTGGTGAGAACTTTTGGAGAGCTAGCGGGATTGCTCTTAAACAATAGATTTTGCAGACTCTCTTCTGAATATATAAATAGGTTGAGAAGCACTGATGAGGACACCTGCAGTGGCTCTGTAGCTCAGAGGTTAGAACACTGCTCTTTTAAACCAGAGGTCTTGAGTTCAAGTCTCAGCTGGGCCTGGTATCTGCAGTTCTCCATTTGAGTTGGAGCTTCACTATTATCACCCAGGCTGGAGTGCAGTGACACACTCACAGCCACCTCAACCTAGTAGGCTCAGGTGATTCTTCTACCTCAGCCTTCAAGTAGCTGGAACTATAGGCCTAACTAAATTTTTGATTTATTACAGATATACCACGCCCAACTAATTTTTTGATTTATTACAGTGATGAAGTACTACGCCCAACTAATTTTTTGATTTATTACAGTGATGAAGTCTCACTAAGTTGCCCAGGTTGGTCTGGAACCCGTGGGCTCAGGCAATCCTCTCACTTGAGCCTCCTAAAGTGCTGGGAATATAGACATGAGCCACCATGCCTGGTCTCAAGAGATATGTTTCTTAGATGCCAGAGCATAGAAAAGAAATTAATTATTCAAACTGATAAGCCACCATTTTATCCTACCTTCTCAGAATGTAGGAAAGTACTGCTAGCAAAAGTAGAGAATGCTGGAAATAGTCCTCTGGTTCCAAAATGGCAACCTAGAAGTAAGATGGCTTCACTTTCCTGTGCTAAAAACCAAAAGCAAATTTACAGCCCTGAGATTATCACCAAAAGCAGAGAATTCTAAAACTAAAATTCCTCAGAACGGACAGAAATGAAGCTGCTGTGCTGTCTGAACTGTTGATGATACATGAAATTCAGCTGTACGAATCTTTGAAGTGTTACCTGTATCAAAATTATGGTAATACAAGCCAGTTGGTAAACATCTCTTTCTGATAAATCTATACTGAGTTTCAATCACTTGCAACCTAAAGAGTTCTGACTAATTTAACCACTGTAGGCCTAGAGACTGTATTATAGTTATTGTGTCATACTTATCTAATGGACTGTAAGCTCCCCTTAAGACAGGAGTCATATCTTATTTGACGTTGTATTGAGAACCTTGCAGAGTATGAACCCTAGTCACCGCCAAATAAATGTGTATTAAAGCACAGCTAAAGAAATACAGCCACAAGTGTAATGAGCTTGCAAATACCATAGGAGTTAGAAAAATGACCCGAAGGCTAAGAAACTAAAGCCAACATAGAGAAGAAGAAAGAAAGTAACTTGGCTCTGATAAAGACCCTACCTAAATATGAAACAATCAATCCTCCTAGTCTCAATTTATCACCTTATAATTGCAATTGAGCTGCCCACATAAACAAACACCCAGTGATAACATCTGAATAGCTATGTAAATTGCTAAAACCAATCATCTATACCATAGATTAAAATGATGGAGTTTCCCTACATCGCATTTTTATGAAGTGCCGAATAATATATTAATGCCCACAAGCACAAATAAATTCTTCAAAAATTTACTTTGGATTCCTGAAACAATCAAACATCCTTTATGAGTACATTGTACCAAGTTTGAAAAATTAAATTGTTTTAGAACCAGATACAAATACAGGTGACTCATTTCCGCTTGCAGTTTAGGACTATGGTTGTTCCTGAAAGTCCTCAGGGTACTTTATGCTTCCATGACTTCATGGATACTGCTCTCTCTGCATGCAAAATACCTTCACTCTTTCTTCTAGCTAAGTTCTACCATTGCAGAATTCAAGTCATGTCACTTTGCCCTCAATCTAGGTGAGAGTACTTTTTTCTTTTTTTTAACTCAAAGTCTGATTCTGTTGCCCAAGCTGGAATGCAGTGACACGACCTCAGCTCACTCACTGCAGCTTCGAACTCCTAGATTCAAGCTATCCTCCCACCTCAGCCTCCTGAGTAGCTGGGACTACAGTGGAACACCACATCTGTTTAATTTTTAATTTTCGTTGTAGAGATGAGGCCTTACTATATTACCTAGACTGGTGTCAAATTCCTGAACCCAAGCAATTCTCCCTCAGTCTCCCAAAGTGCTGAGATTATAGGCCTGAGCCACTGTACCCAGCCAAGAAACACCTCAAAGAGGTTTTGTTTGTTTGTTTGTTTTTGGTTCTAGGGGTGTTTTTTTGTTTTGTTTTGTTTTTTTTGAGTTGGAGTCTCACTCTGTTGCCCAGGCTAGAGTCCAGTCTCATGTTCACGTTTACTATGGCATTGACCTACTGGGTTGAGGTGATTCTTCCATCTCAGTCTTTCAAGTAGCTGGAACTACAGGCATGCACCACCACAGCTGGCTAATTTTTCTTGATTTATTGTAGAGATGAGATCTTACTAAGTTGCCCATGCTGGTCTTGATCTCCTAGACTCAGGCAATCCTCTTGCCTCAGCCTCCCAAAGTGCTGTTACAGGCGTAAGACAGTGCACCCAGCCAAAGAGGTGTGTTTTCATTGCAACATTTGCACACCTTAATTATAGCATATACTGCATAATATCTAGTAAATAATGATTTTTTTCTTTTTCTCACTAAAATTACTTCATGAGAGTAGGAACCAAGCTTCCTTTAAGACTAAATCACCACAAGACAGTTGGCATTCAAATATGTGTGAATACTTTCTTTTTTAAATGAATGAATGATGCTACATTTCTAAACTCGCACGTGCTCTATAGGCAGCTGAAGTTATTAGGAAATTGTTTAGCCTGGTGTTAAAAGAAAATAATATGGAAAACCAAAACTATCTTTGTAATAATTTTATCATGTTCATTTCTGTAACATTCAAAGTTTATCCACTGAACTTCAGGGGATGCAATTATGTCACATATAGATTAAAAAATGTTAATTCCTTGACATCATTGTTTGGCTATTAAAAAGCATAACAGACAGAAAAATATATATATGCTCTTGGTGTTAAAAGTCTCATTAGTTTGGCTTGTCTTTATTTTTGGAAAATGGCTTTTACTTTTTATTGTTGTCACTGCTTTGTTTTTAGGTGTGGTATTTTGTTTGGTTGGTTGATTGATTGATTGCTAAAATCTTGAGAGAGACAGAGAGTACATTATTAAAAAGATTATCAAATGTACCTGCAAAGGTATGCATTATATTGATGATGGCCATGGGTGGCAAGGGACCTCAAACACTCATTCCCAATATAGAGTCCTAATAAGCACACATATTTTGATGTCCTAATACCCACCTACTTCATGATTCCTGAGGCCAAATATAAAAACTGTTGATTTGCTGATTCTTTGACTTCTAGAATTCACCCCCAGAATTAACTCTTACTTATGGAATTGATTAAAAAATATAAAAAATAGGCTGGGTGCGGTGGCTCACACCTATAATCTCAGCACTTTGGGAGGCCAAAGTGAGAGGATTGCCTGAGCCCACGGGTTAAAGACCAGCCTGGGCAACTTGGCAAGACCTCATGTCTACAATAAATCAAAACATTAGCCAGGCATTGTGGTGTATGCCTGTAGTCCCAGCTACTTGGAAGGCTGAAGTGGAAGGATTGCCTGATTCCCAGCAGGTCAAGGCTGTGGTGGCCATGAGCATGCCACTGCATTCCAACCTGGGTGACAGAGTGAGATTCTGACTAAAAAAAAAAAAAAGAGATTAGAAAAAAAAAAGGAGAGGTAACTCTTGTTTCTGGGCCACAATGGAGTAGATTCACTTCTCCCTATTTCTCCCACTAAGAATAGCTAAAAACCCTAAGCATTATTTATAATACAAACATAGACTCCGCAAGGTAGAGAGAAGGTAGCAGATTAGCAAAGGAACTTGAGACACAAAGAATGACATGGTGGTGAGTTCCCTAGGGTTTCTTTTGGGTTTTCATATATATCCCAGATTGGGTACTGAAGAAGTCAGAAAATAGAAAATACCAGTGGTAACAACAACAACAACAAAAGCCCCAGATAAAAACCTGCCCTCTCTTAACCAAAGAATCAGGAAATGTGGTGACCTAGGAAGACAGAAAGCTTTGAGATGATACCTGCGCTTCCGCAGCTAAATAGCACCGAAAAAACTGTAGACCTATCCCCACTTCTGTCAGGCAAGGCAGAGTGGGGAGCCTAGACTTCCACTCTCATCCAGCTGTACCAAGGCTACTCAACATTTTCCAGTCAGGGTAGTATCAGTAGAGGACTAGTGGAGAGTCTGAAATCCCACTCTCACCAGGCAGTAACCAGGAGGTGTCTCCGCTGGTACAGTCAGAGACTGCCTGCTAAAACAGATTATTTAAATAAAGGTCTCATACTACTCAAAAATGCCCAGGATACCACTGAAAATTGTCACTCATACCCAGGAAAATCTCAACTTAAATGAGAAAACACAACCAACAGAAACAAATACCAAGATAACACAGATGATGGAATTATCTGACAGGGAATTTAAAATAGCAATCATAAAAATGCTTCAATGAACTATTGTAAATGCATGTGAGACAAATGAGAAAATAAAGTTTCATCACACAAAGAGAAAATATAAAGAACCAAATACAAATTTTAGAACTGAAAAATACCATAACCAAAGAACCAATGTAAATGTAGAGGCCCAACAGTAGAAAGGAGAAGACAGAAAAGAATTAGTGAACTTGAAGATAAAACAATAAAAATTATCCATTCTGAACAATGGGAAACAACAACAACAAAAAACTAAAAAAGGAAAGAAAAGAAAAAGAACAGAGCTTCAGGCATTATAACAAAAAACATAAAATTCACTCGCATAATTGCAGAGGGAGAAGGAAAAGATGAATCTGAGTAGGTATTCAAAGAAATAGTAGCTGAAAGTTTGGCAAAGACATATAGTTATAAATTCAAGAAGCTAAGCAGGCCCCAAATATGATGAACCCAAGCAAATCGATGCCAAGATGCATCATAAGTAAACTTCAGAAAAATAAAGACAAAGGAAAAAATTATTGAACGCTGCAAAACAAACATCTTATGTATAGCAGAAAACAATTTGAATGAGAGTGGATTTCTCATCAGAAGCCATGAAGGCCAGAAGTGCCAGAACATCTTTTAAGTGCTAAAAAATAACTGCTAACGTCAAATTCTATATTCATCAAAGATCATCTTTAGCTGGACGTGGTGGCTCAGACCTGTAATCCCAGCACTTTGGAAAGCAGAGGTGAGAGAATTGCCTGAGTCCAGGGGTTTGAGCCCAGCCTAGGCAACTTGGTGAGACCTCAATTCTACAATAAATCAAAAAATTAGCTGAATATGGTAGCACATGCCTGTAATTCCAGCTACATGGAAAGCTGATGTAGAAGGATCGCTGGAGCCCAGCAGGTCAACGCTAGGTGGCCGTGAGCATGCCATTGTGAAATGAGCTAAATCAGTTAATAAAATCAAATTGCTAGCAAAATAACAGTATTAACCAGCTTACTCCATTTTGTTTAAAACTTCAATCTTAAGTCACCTGCCTGACCTAAGAATCACTCCTCAGTGGCTACCTGTGACTACAGTAACGTTCCCATGGCCACAGACCCCCAACTTTGTTTCCTTTGGGCAGGTTGTGCTGACCGTTTCCTGCTGACTATTACAAAACTCCTTAGCCATAAGTTCCATATAATTATATGCTTTGTTAACTGAAATCAAATGTTATGCTTTGCAAAACCCCATTGTTACATTTTCTTATTTTGTTCTTATATTTTGTTAGTGACCTAACCAAGGTAACTCCATTGTGTAATGATTCTTCTACCTTGTCTCTATGTAACTACCTTAAACTATATCTTAATGGCAGAACTCCAGGGACTTTCTGGGCACTGGCTATACCTGGGACATGAAATTAATCAAAATTCCCTAACAATCAAAGTTCCCATTTTGGTTGACAAGTTGTTAGTTAATAGTTGCTATGGCCACTAAATTGCTATGTAGCCAATACTGCAAATTTTACCTATAAAAGCTTGTCACAAACTACACGAGTTCGTCAAGCATTTTTTCTGGCATTTGCCTGCTCTTGACTCGTGTGTTAATAAAAAAAACTCTAATTAATTAGACTCAGCTTGCTGGTGTGACATCTTCTCACTTACTCGGTCATAACAATTGCTCTCCAGCCTGGGTGATAGAGTGAGACTCCAACTAAAAAAAAAAAAATCATCTTTAAGTAATAAAGAACAGACTAAGATATTCTCAGATGAAGGAAAACTAAAATAATTTGTCATTAATTAACAAAAGTAGCCAAAAGGAAGTTATTAAAATGGAAAGGAGATTATAAAAGAAGAAACCATTAGGAAAGAAGGAAAAATGGAAAAAACAAAAATATGGGTAAATTCAATATTTTCCCCTTCTTGAGTTTCTTATATGTGGTTACTGAAGCAAAAAGTATAATATTTTCTGTGATTTTCCAAGCATGTAAAAAAAATATTTAAAACAATTATATTAGAAATGGCGAAAGGTAAAGGGACTGCAAAGGAGGTAAAGTTTCTATACTTTACTCCAACAGGTCTGTGTCTTATCAGTAGTAGTGTTTACACTAATCCACAGCTGTGATAAAGAGCATAGAACTATATACATACACACATTGTATCACTATCAATTTCCTGGTTTTAGTATTGTTCTATAATTAAGATGCAATCATCTGAGGACACTTGATATATGGGATTTATCTGTACTATTTTCACATCTTGCTGTAAATCTATACATATTTCAAAATTAAATAGTTTAAAAAACTGGAAGCTGGAGGTTTAAAAACCTATTTTTTAAAAACTACTGAGTCAGGTGAGGTGGCTCACGCCTATAATCCCAGCACTTTGAGAGGTGGTGAGAGGATTTCCTGAGCCAAAGGCTTGAGACTAGTCTGTGCAACTTGGTGAGACTTCATCTCTGAAATAAATAAAAAAACTAGCCAACCACGGTGGTGCATGCCTGTATTTCCAGCTACTTGGAAGACTGAGGTAGAAGGATCTCCTGAGCCCAGTATATCAAGGCTGCAGTGGCCAAGAGCATGTGCCACTACGCTCCAGCCTGGTCGACAGAGTGAGACTCCAACTCAAAAAAAAAAAAAAAAATTACTGGCCAGGAGATTGAGAACAGCCTGAGCAAAAAAGCAAGACTGTCGTCTCTGCAAAAAATAGAAAAATTAGCCAGTCATGGTGGCATGCCCTGTAGTCTCAGGTACTTAGGATACTGTAAGGCAGAAGGATTGCTTGAACCCAGGAAGTTGAGGCTATGGTGAGCAGTGATCATGCCATTGCACTCCAGCCTGGTTGATGAGTGAAACTCTGTCATAAATAAATAGATAAATAAGTAAATAAATACTACATTATAGGGACTATAAGATTAAACATATACTCACTTTTACACAGGAACACTTACTAGTATCTATGTCACACAATTGGAATAGTGTGAATTGCATCATCCATAAATGTTTGATACTATAGTTAGCTAACAAACATGCAACACAAACTGAATTCACTATAAAGAGTATTCTCAATGTTTTGTCTACCCATCTTATACAATTTTTTCCCAAGTCAAGAAACTGTTTTTTGTCTTGATATTCTATAGGGCAGTATTTGGGCTTTATTAGAAAACTGTGTTTTGTCTATAGCACACTTTTCTAGGTTATCTCATTCTGAGTTTATAAGAACCATTCTAGCAAATAGCAATACAGTATAATTTTTTTCCATGGCTATACAAATTAATTATGTCCAATGGAGAGAAAACTCTTCCTCCTCCTGGATTTCTACATTTACTTCTATTTTCTGGATTTGATATATAGTGTTTATAATATGTCTGTTCTTTGGATTCTCCCTGAACTCATTCTAATATCTCATCAGTTTCTTCATTAATAAGTTAAATAAAATATTTATCACGTGTTCATCTTTATATCTATATGAGAATCAAGACTTTATCCATTTTTTTGAAAATTATCTTTTAACAATGTTGTAGACTGGGCATGGTGGCTCAGACTGTAATCTCAGCACTTTGGGAGGCCAAGGTGAGAGGATTGCCTGAGTCCAGGGGTTCAAGACCAACCTGGGCAACTTGATGAGACCTCGTCTCTACAATAAATCACAAAAAAGCTAGCCAGGAGTGGTGGCATGCATCTGTAGCTCCAGCTACTTGGAAGGCTGCTGGAAGAATTGAAATGTCTGTAAAACTTATAATACCTTGTAATAACTTGCTTAATATAAGTAACTGCATTTTTGTTAAAAATTCTCCATCTTAACTGCTTGCTACCCAATATAGCCCCCCTTGCGTGACTAAAATAAGTTCCTTGTACTCACAGATCCACATTCCTGTTTCCCATAAACTGTTTCTCCTGACCATTTAGAAACTCCCTAGCCACAATTTCCGTGTAATTGTATGCTTTGTTAACTAAACTCAAATGCTACACCTTGCAAAACTCCATTGTTACATTCCCATATTATAAGCCTATATTTTGTTAGTGACCTAACCAAGGTAACTTCGTGACCTAACCAAGGTAACACCATTGTATAGTAGTCCTTCCACCTTGTCTCCATGTAACTGCCCTAATTGTTCCAGTGACCGGCCTGGAACATAAAGTTAATCAAAACTCCCTAACAATCAAAAGTTCCCATTCTGGTTGCTAAGTTGCTAGTTTATGGTTGCTATGGTTGCTAAGTTGCTATGTATCCTTGTGGTTTTTGCCTTTATAAACCCATCACCTGCTTCACTTGGAGCCAAAAGCCCTTTAGGACAATTGTACACTCTCGGTCGCTGGCATAAATAAAAGACTTTTAATTAAATTCTTTGAGTAATGGCAATCTACCTTCTCGAACTCTGGTCATAACAAAATCACCTAAGCCCGGCAAGTCGAGGGTGCGGTGGCTGTGAGTGTGCCACTGCACTCCAACCTGGGCAACAGAGTGAGATTCCAACTCACACACAAAAAAACAAAAAACAAAACAAAAAAGCCAATGTTTTCATTTTTAAACAAAAACCATAGGTTTTCTTTGCTTCACAAACATAAAACTATCTTATATATTGAATGTGAATTATTCAACTATTTATTTGCTTATTTTTATACGTACCTGCCCTTTTAGGAGATTGCCTTTCCCTCTTTAGCCTTCAAGCAGATCTCCATTTTTTTCTCTCAACCAGTTTTTATTTATTTGCTTATTTATTATTATTATTATTAGAGTCAGAGTCTCACTCTGTCACCCAGGCTGGAATGCAGTGGCATGCTCACGGCCACCACAGTCTCAACCTGCTGGGCTCAGGCGATCCTTCTGCCTCAGCCTTCCAAATAGTTGGAGTCACAGGCATGTGCCACCACACTTGGCTAATTTTTAAAATTTATTTAGAGACGTGGTCTCACCAAATTGCTCAGGTTGATCTCAAACCTCTGAGCTCAGGCAATTGTTTTGCCTCCACCTCTTGAAGTGCTGGGATTATATGCGTGAGCAACCGCACCTGACTGAACCAGTTTTTATTTAGGGTTGCAAAATCAAAAGTTTACACCCTAAAAATGAAATATTTTTCTAGTTCAACATTTATTTTGTAAATTTTTTGACAGTACGTGGCAGGCTATATTCTAAGCACTATGAATCCAAAAGTAATTTTTAAAATGCCCAGTTTCTTGCCTCATGGGGCTTTAAATCTAATAGGAAAGAGAATAATCATGTTGATAATCATATAAATCAATGTAAATCTGCAACTGTGATGAATTCTCTGAGGGGGAAACATGTGGTGCCATGGGAATAAGACTTGACTTTTAGTCAAGAAAGATTTTCTGGAGGAGATGTTGCTTGAAATTTGAGGGACATATACTACTGAAGTAGGTAGCAGGGGATACATTTCAGGCAGAGGGAACACCTGAGGTGAAGCACAGTCTTTGAAAAAACCACAAAAGGCCAGTGTAGCTGGAATGACTGTACCAAAGAGGAGCTGCCATCGAAGCTGAGGATAGAGGGGTGCACAGGGGCCAGATTATGCAGAGTTTTGCATGCATATTGTGGATCTGATCTTCATTTTAAGAACAGTGAGAGATTGCTTCTATATTTTAAAACAAAGGCTATTATTTGCATTTCGAAAGGAACACTGGCTGTATGCAACGAACATATTGAAGCAGAAAGACAATAGGAAAGCGTAAATGTAGATAAGATGCTATATCTGGATGTTCCACATGGTTGTGTGATAACTTATTTTTCATGAAGTAGGAGGTAAGACCAACAGTTACAGCAGAGGTGGATGTGGAAGTGTTGGTCCAAAATGGAAGAAGAACCAGAAGAGTGGATGGAAGTACTTTCATCCTCCAGAGCCAATTGAGGCAAATTTTAAGAGATTATCTTGAGAATTTGGTATGTGTACTCTGGGATTTAAAGGACACATGAATTAATGCCTAACCTGACTCATGCTAAAAACTTCTAAAGGCAAGAAACTGAGTAGTTGCTCTGATGGCAAAGTAAAGAGAGAAGTACAAAGGGAGTGAGATATTCTCCCACTAATATCAGACAAAGGTGGATATTTTGTGAGGAGGACTCAGCCAAAGGAACAGAGTTCTAATTTCTGTAGGAAGGGATCCCCTACAAAAGGCTGCCTGAAGAGAGAGAGTAAGAGTTTGAGGGAGAGAAGTGGTGTTAGATTAGCTGGAGGATCTCCTGGGGAGGCAGAGAAATAAGGCATATCAAGAGAAGCATTGTTTGCATTAAGGCTAATATTAAGGCAGGAGATTTCATTGGGAAGCAAGATTCCAACAAATGTAATGAACTACCCAACAGTTGTGGATGTCTTCTATGAGTGAGTGCTTTCAATGCCAGGAGAGGGTTATAAAGGTTATAAACAGCGCCACCTATACAAAATGATAAAAAGTGGTTATCTCTCCTAGCTCTCCCCCTCTTCCTTTTCTCCTCTTTTTAGATCTCTCCTATCAGTGCCCCACACTCCCTAGCATTCTCAGAGGAGCCAGAGACAGCAGTGAGGAGGGATAGTTAAAAAGATCAACCACACCCCCTTTTCTATCTTGGTTTCAGAACATAAAAAGACCCGAGCTGGGGAGAAGGAGTATTTTAAATTGAGTGAACATTTTACAACTTGACATTATACTATATTGAAAAACAAAACTAAGGCCGGGTGCAGTGGCGCACACCTATAACTCCAGCTCTTCGGGAGGCTGAGTTGAAGGGATTGCCTGAGTCTACGGGTTCAAGACCAGCCTGGGCAACTTGAGGAGTTCTCATCTCTACAGTAATGGTGGTGCGTGCCTGTAGTTCCAACTACTTGGAAGACTGAGGTGAAAGGATTGCCTGAGCCCAGCAGTTGAGGCTGTGGTGGCTGTGAGCGTGCCACTACACTCTAGTCTGGGCAACAGAGTAAGATTCTGATTCAAAACAAACAAACAAAAAAACAGAAATGAAAAACAAAACTATTTGCTAATATTATTAAAAAGAAATTATTCTGACACTTGTTAAAATGGTAAGATAAATTTTATTCAAGGCTATTATAATAGGAGGGAGAAACTGAATTCAGCTTCACATATAGCAAAGACAGCTGGGAAGTTATTGCTGGTGATCAGAGTGAAGAAATCAGTGGATGTGAAATTACTAAGAGGATACAGGAAGGTTAAGCGTAAAGGGATTTATGCTAAAAGGGCTTAACAGGATTATTTCTAAAGACAGGCCAAGGACTTACACATGTAGACCTGGATGGAGGACAAGACAAGGAGTCTGATCAAATACCAGGAATAGAAGGTATAGAAAAGGAACACATTTTTCCTCTATTCTCTCAAGTTCACTGACTGGAGTTCTTTGAATTAAACTGAAAAAAGAAGATTAGTAAGAGTAAAAAAATACAGCTTATTTATGCATGTAATACACACTCAGGAGTATTCAGTGATGAATAACTCAGAGAGTAGAATTTGAGGCTTACATACCTAACTTAGTAGATGGAAAAAAAGAGAAACATATGGGAAAATGAATGACTTTTTGTAAAGATAAATGGGCTCTTAGGAAAATAGATGGGAGATATGGCAGTCTGTGACAATGTCTGTCTGGATGGGGACCCACTTCTCCTGAGAAGAATACAGTTGCTTCCAGGGAGAGGATTTATGACAATTAAGTTCTTTGGGGATACTCTGTGCTTAGGCAGGTAGGGGAAATTTCAGAAACTCAAATGTCTCAGTTCAAAATAATTTATGCCAAACTTACTTACTTCCTTCCTTCCTTCCTTCCTTCCTTCCTTCCTTCCTTCCTTCCTTCCTTCCTTCCTTCTTTCTTTCTTTCTTTCTTTCTTTCTTTCTTTCTTTCTTTCTTTCTTTCTTTCTTTCTTGTTGGAGTTCTCACCCTGTTGCCAATGCTGGCGTGCAGTGGCATGCTCATGATCACCACAGCCTCGACCTGCTGGGCTTAGGTGATCCTTCAGTCTCAGCCTTCCAAATAGCTGGAATTACAGGCATGCGCCATCATGCCCAGCTAATTTTTTGATTTATTGTAGAGATGAGGTCTCACCAAATTGCTCAGGCTAGTCTCGAACTCATGGGCCAGGGCTCAGGCAATCCTCTCACCTCAACCTCGCAAAGTGCTGGTATTATAGGCATGAGCCACTGTGCCCAGCCACCAAAGTAGTATGTATTTCAAAACAACATGTACTGATCCTCTTTGGAGAATTCTCACTAAGATGATGTAGCAGGATTCATGTTAAAACTAGCCTAGGCTAGCCAAGCCAAGGACAAGGTCCAAGGTCAAGGCCTAGTGAAGAGGGTTCAGAGAATCCTGACTAAAGTTTAGCCAAGGAGAGAAACTTTGTTAGCGTAGGCAAAAATTCAGAGAAGATTTAGGCTTTACTTGAATGCGGAAAAAGTTGTCTGCAGAGGAGCTTAAAGAGGCAGTGTGAGAGACAATAAAATTTATTTCTGCTGCATCCTGTGGTGACTAGTTCATTTAATTGTGTTCAGTTGTTTTGGTACTTAATGGGATAATTTATAGTACTTTCCCTTTAAGTATAATTTCAGTTTCTGTTTTAAGACATTTTTCTATTGTAGTTTATTTTAAAAATCAAACATCTTGTAGAAGATTTTTTGAAACGAGCAAAAGAGATTACTGGTTATCTTTTAAATGGAAGGCTGGAGCCTCCAGGGATTAGCTGATTCTACAAAGGATATGTGCCCTCTTTTTTTTTTTTTAGTTGGAGTCTCACTCTGTTGCTCAGGCTCTGGAGTGCATGCTCACGGCCACCGCAGCCTCGATCTGCTAGGCTGAAGTGATCCTTCTGCCCCAGCATTCCAAGTAGCAGGAACTACAGGCACATAAATTTTTATTTATTTATCGTACAGGTGAGGTCTCACCAAGCTGTCCAGACTGGTCTTCAACCCCTGGGCTCAAATAATCCTCTCTCCTAGACTTGAACCCCTGGGCCTGGTGCTTTTTTTTTTTTTTTCCATTGAGGATGATATTTTACGATGTTGTAGAATAAAAAGTTAACTTGTGGAAAACTGATAGTAATGTATAATTTCTGCACATAGAAATGCAAATTAATGGATTGGACATGGTGGCTAATGCCTGTAATCCCAACACTTTGGGAGACAGAGGTGAGAGGATTGCCCATGGGTTTTGAGACCAGTCTGGACAACATGGTGAGATCTACAATAGATTAAAAAAAAATAAAAAACGGTGTGGTGGTGCATACCTGTAGTTCCAGCTACTTGGAAGGCTGAGGTGGAAGGGTCTTCTGAGAACAGCAGGTAGAGCTGTGGTGGCTGTGAGCGTGCCACTGCACTCCAGCCTACAACAGAGTGAGACTCCGACTCAAAAATAAATAAATAAATAAATAAAATAGGTGAATAACTAAATAAATAGATAAATAAATAAGTAACTTTTAAAAATAAAAAACACATTCTACTTTCCTTCTATACTTCGCATATAAAATTGTTTGTCGGCCAGGCTCATGCCTATATCCCAGCACTTTGGGAGGCCAAGGTGGGAGGATTGCCTGAGCCCACATGTTCAAGATCAGGTCAGGCAATAAATCAAGAAAAATCAGTCAAGTGTGGTGGTGCATGCCTGTGATTCTAGATACTTGTAAGGCTGAGGTGGAAGAATCACCTAAGCCCAGCAAATCGAGACTGCAGTGGCCGGGACATGCCACTGCACTCCAGCCTGGGCGACAGAGCGAGACTCCTACTCAAAAAAAATTTGTCTTATGTTTAGCAGTTTTAATTGCATACAATAATTGAATCTTAACTGTTAGCAATCCTAATTTTCAGTGAAAACCCAGGAAGTAAGCAATTTTTAACCATCAATTACATAAATGAATAAGTAAAATAAAAAGGGAGAGGAAGTGGGGTTTTAGTCCACTGAGGAAAAAATTATTCAAAACAGAATCCAAAGAGAAAAAGCAGAAATACCTTTAAAAGTATATCTACATCTCAGCTCAACGCGGTGGCTCAAGCCTGTAATCCTAGCACTTTGGGAGCTGAGGCAAGAGAATTCTTGAGCTTAGGGGTTCAAGACCAGCCTGGGCAACTTGGTGAGACCTCGTCCCTACAATAAATCAAAAGATAAGTTGGGTGTGGTAGCGTGCACCTGTAGTTCCAGCTACTTGGAAGGCTGAGACAGAAGGATCACCTGAGCCCAGAAAGTTGAGGCTGTGGTGGCTGTGAGCATGCCATTGCATTCCAGCCTGGGTGACAGAGTGAAACTCCAACTCAAAAAAAAAAAAATTTATATGTATGTATATATATATAAATCTATAACTTGAAAGTAGAATTTATATATATTTATAAATCTATATCTTGAGCATCAGTTTTCAGTTAAGCTAATTTTAACCACAAAACTCTTTTTACAAATCCTTTAAAGTTTCTTTCTTTTTTTTGAGTTGGAGTTTCACTCTGTCACCCAGGCTGGAATGCAATGGCATGCTCACAGCCACCACAGCCTCAACTTTCTGGGCTCAGGTGATCCTTCTGTCTCAGCCTTCCAAGTAGCTGGAACTACAGGTGCACGCTACCACACCCAACTTATCTTTTGATTTATTGTAGGGACGAGGTCTCACCAAGTTGCCCAGGCTGGTCTTGAACCTGTGGGCTCAGGCAATCCTCTCACCTCAGCCTCCCAAATGCTGGGATTATAGGCATGAGCCACTGTACCCAGCCAATACATAATTTTAAAAAAATGAACTCTGTTTTGGGGGTCTCCCCCTCAAATGATAGTTAATATAGTGTCAACTTAACTGGGGTAAGAAATACCAAGAAAGTTGGCAAAATATCATTTCTGAGCCTATTAGAGTGTTTCTGAAAGAGATTAGCATTTGAATCAATAGACTGATGTGCGTGGGCATCACTGAATACACTGAATGACTGAGAAAGAACAAAAATGTGGAGGAAAGAAGAATGCTCTCTCCTCTTGAGCTGCAGCATCCATCTTCTTCTGACATTGGACATTGGAGCTCTTGATTCTTGGGCCTTTGGATTCCAGGACTATGCCAGCAATGGCTTTCCTGTCCCAGGACTTTGGACTTAAACTGAATCATACCACTAGCTTTCCTAGTTCTTCAGCTTTCAGTTGACAAGGGAGGTGACTTTATTTCCTCTGTAACCTCATGAGCCAATTTCCATAATAACTGTCTCTCTCTCTCTCTCTCTCTCTCTCTCTCTCTCTCTCTATATATATATATATATATATATATATAAAATCTCCTATTGTTTCTATTTCTCTGGAGAACCCTGACTAATATATGATTTTATATATTATGCTGATTTCTCCATAGTGATGAAAGGAAATTGTAGTGTGACTTTTTGACCATCTTTGTGGTAACTGACTCATATTTCTGCATTATTTTTATTTTTTCTTTTGTGCCTTGTTAAGCTTTGGTTTATTCTTGAAGATCACTCATTCTAGATAGTTCTTCCTCCAACATGCTTCTAACTTTATCCTACGAAGAGATGTCAAAATGGTGAGATTTGGCAGTTCTATTTTGTGAGAAATACCCCCTTATCAGTGTTGGAGGAGAGGGCTTTCTAGAACAGAGGAATATTGTGCAACTCTTTGGGGGACTGCATTCTCTCCCTCACCCCCCACAATCTATATATCACCATTTTGGAGAATGCTAATGCTTGTTTTCAGTATTTTGCTTAATTGATACATTCTATAAGTGCATTGATTTATAGAATTGGTGTATCATCTGTGGGCATGTATAGAGAGAGAAGCTGGAAATGTATGTCAATTCTCAGAACTTTTTTCTTAGATTGGTGTTCTTAACTGCTTATTCTTTGAGTGATTTTTAAAAAATTTGTGTATGCATTGGGGCTCAGAAAGCAATACCCCAAAGTAGGGTGCTTTGGTGTGCTGAGCACTTTAAATGAAAGGAAATTGGAAGGCTTTAGAAGCAGCTGCAGAATCAAGGTACCTATGTCTGATCTTCCCTTGTTTCTATCCCCAAGTGCAAGGAGGGGCTCTCTCTGAAGTTCCTCTATCTAAAGGAAGTTCTTTCAAAAAGAATGCAATTGATTTTAACCCATTTCTTAGGAATCACATCAAATAACCAGAGATTTATCACTAAAAAGAAGAGAAAAGTAAAATCATCATCACACCCAGACAGATTATCTCTTATTCTTCTGGAGGCTGCTTTGAAACAACTTTTATTATCTGTGAGAATTAATCTACATAATAAATAAATTTTGCTCACTTTGAAATGTTTAAAAACATATTTCAACATTTTCACTTTATTAATGTAGTCTTAAAGATCTGTGAAGATGCCAGGTGCGGTGGCTCAGCCTGTAATCTCAGCACCTTGGGAGGCTGAGGCGAGAGGACTGCCTGAGGCCGGGGATTCCGGACCAGCCTGGGCAACTTGATGAGACCTCATCTCTATAATAAATAAAAAAAAAAGACTAGCCAGGTGTGGTGGCGTGCATCTGTAGTTCCAGCTATTTGGAAGGGTGAGGTGGAAGGATCCCTAAGCCCAGCAGGTCAAAGCTGCAGTGACTGTGAGCATGCCACTGCACTCCAGCCTGCGCGACAGAATGAGACTCTGACTCAAAAAAAAAAAAAAAAGATTTGTAAAGAGAAAATACACCAAAAGGTGAATGGCATTTTTCTCAGGTTGTAAAAAGACATCACTTTTTTCAAATGGCAAGTGAGGCACAGCCATATGTGGTTCTTTCTGGAACAGAATGATTTGAGTCTTGAGTCTTGGGCCCTTGAGAATCATATTTCTGAGAGGGTTCGATTAGTACCTACAGTTGCTGTTTGAAATGACTTTAATAGGACATTTCAGTGGCTACTATGTCTTTATGTCTCTGAAAAGGGGGTTAAAGATCCAGTGATTTTTCTGTATTTGTATTATTATTGATAGAGAGACCCACTAATGTCTGTCCATATTACCAAAGTCCCTAGAGAAGGGCATGGCAAGGGTTCAAGCACTCCTGCACATTCCTGAGCACATTACGGAGAGTCCCTAGTCTTCTATGCACTCCCAGTAAGTAGCTTCAGGGAATCCTTGACTTCCCTGCAGACTACGCCCAAAGATGTAAATTCCTATTTACTCCCTTTCTTATTACTCATAGGTTTGAACAATATAGTATCAGTGTAATCATAAATTTTGTGATTTGTATAACTTTTGCATCAGGCCAGGCGTGGTGGCTCAAGCCTGTAATCCCAGCACTTTGGGAGGCCAAGGCAAGAGGATTGCCTGAGACCGGGGGTTCGAGACCAGCCTGGGCAACTTGGTGAGACCTCATCTCTACAATAAATCAAAAAAATTAGCGGGACGTGGTGGTTTGCGCCTGTAGTACTTGGAAGGATGAGGTGGGATGATGGCCTGAGACCAGCTGATTGAGGTTGCAGTGGCTGTGACTGTGCCACTGCACTCCAGTCTGGGCAAAAGAATGAGACTTCAACTCAGAAAACTTTTGCATCAATGTAATCGTAAGTCTTGTGATTTGCATAACGTTTGCAATGCATGATGTCTTAGGCCTTGTAAACTTCCTTTACTCTAAATGTTACTATCTAAACGTGAAATGCAGCTGTAACTTAAGTTCTATACAATGCTCTGCTGATCTTGTGGCTAAAGTAAAGGTACCGACAACTCTGGGCTATAAATGTGGACTGCAAGACCTGAGGGGGGCGCAGAACCATTTCAGAAAGAGTCTGGCTCTTTTCCCTGGATTTGAATTCGGAAATTAACTTCTTTCTACCAGTTCCCTGCCCCTTTGATTTACCAGTATCAGGAGAGAGCAGCTGAGCGTTACTCGGACCATAACACAATTACAAAAATAGTATGTTTATTTTTGTGTTTCTGCTCTCACCATTAAAACGTTATGCACTACCCCCAGAACTACTTCCGGTCATTCATAATGACATTATTAATAGTATCAGGGTTTCTATCAGTCAGGATCTCAAGCGGAAACAGGTGACTGTTTAAAATTACAATACTTTTAGGATGATTTTTAAAAGGGGCTGTTTAATAAAGGTATAGGCAGACTGGGGGAAGGACAAAGAAGAGAGCAGTATCCCAGGACTACTGACTTCAAAGTGGACACCACCCTTAGGCCTGAAAAAGAGAGAAAAGAGCAATTGCTGGAATTTGAAGGAAAGGTCCACTTTGATAAACTAGCTAAGATTGACCCACAGAAAGAGGTTCATATAAATAAATACTCCAACCTCTGGGCCCTGTATCATTCTGACCTTGTGCTAATGCTCCCTCTAATGAAATACAGCTTGAAGCCAGAGGGCAGGAGAACTCATCTATGTAGTCCGTATAGGACAGCCTTCCACTGCACAGTGGGTAGAAGTCAGAAGATGGTCATTTTTTTAAACATCAACAATTCAAAACATTTAGCTTTCTGTTTACCTTTTTTTCCATGATCATAATTTTATGCTTATAAATCCTATGCTGTGTCACTGACCTGCCTTCCTGATGAGAACTGTTTAATATCCAGTAGCATACAGCTAGTATTGCCAAGTCTTGTTAAGTTTTCTTTCCTATAATTTCCCCAAGTGCTTACTTTTCTTATCTAGGCTTGGTCTTGGAACACAGCACCAACAGTATTTTTATGAAGTTCATATTAATCACTTAGAACAGTGTCTGTCCTATATGCCTTTGTCCAGTAGGGCTCCTATAACAAAATACTTTAGACTGTGTAATTTATAAATAACAGAAATTTTTTTATGGTTCTGGAGGCTGAGAAGTCCAAATCAAGGCTCCAGCAGAGTTGGTTTCTGGCAAGGGCTGGTTTTTTTGCTTCAAAGATAATGCCTTTTGCTATGTCCTTATATGGCAGAAGAGATACTCCCAGGCACCTCTTCTGAAGCCTCTTTTATAAAAGCATTAATCCTCCAGGCGTGGTGCGCCTATAGTCCCAGCACTTTGGAAGGCGGAGGTAAGAGGAATGCCTGAGCCCATGGGTTTGACACCAGTCTGGGCAACTTGGGGAGACCCTGTCTCCACAATAAATCAAAGATCTAGCCAGATGTGGTGGCATGCACCTGTAGCTCCAGGTACTTGGAAGGCTGAAGCAGAAGGATCACCTGAGCCCAGCAAGTCGAGTCTGTGGTGACTGTGAGCATGCCATTGCACTCCAGCCTGGGTGACAGAGTGAGACACCAACTCAAAAAATAAAATAAAAACATTAATCCCATTCAAGAGGGCAGAGCCCTCACAATTTAATCACTTCCCAAAAGGACCTACCTCTTTATATCACAAAGTAGATTAAGTTTCAGTAGAAATTTTGGAGAAACACAAATATTCAAACAATAGTACCATGGTAAGTTCTATCCAACTGCTAGGGCTGTTGTTATTTAGATGCAACAGTCTCTAGAAGTTCAGGCAGAGTCCTGTCTCTCCCTCTGGAATTGAATGCGGGGAATGTAGACCACTCATCTGGTTAAGTTGCCATCTACCAAAGAGCTGTGTTTCATCTCGCTGCTCCTCCTCACTTTTAGGTATTATTTAAAACACATGTAATGATCCCATAACAGCAATGCAATAGAAATCAAGATATGGAAGCAGTTCTTTTTGTTCTTTTTCTTTCATGTGGCATGTGTGTGTGCATGTGTGTGTGTGTTTTCCTTTTAAGAATGGAAAAACTTGGTCACTGTTTTATTACTTTCAATTCTGTTTGTTAGGTGTTATGTGGTCAGGAATAGGCAGGCTATTCCCTTTACACAATTCTTCTCACTGACGGAAATTATTCCATAAAAGCCAAAAGACTTCGTGTTTTGTGTGTATGTTGCACTTTGACAACTGCACTTTCCTCAGACCAAAAACAAACAAGCAAGCAAGGAAACAAACAAAATTGGCCTTTGTAATTAGAGGCCCAGAGATGAAGATACAGGGTGAGCAGATGTCAAAGAGGTAAACTATCTGCAGTGAGCTGCTAAAGAAAGTCAAGACAGAGAGGAGTGCTGGGGTGCACAATGCCTTGACCTCTGTAACGCATTGCCCACATAAGGAGTGGCTACCATGCCAGTTTTCCATCAAGAGTGGTCTGACCAACTGGCTCTGTGACTTCTAATAGGGTTTTCAGGCAGATTCTGGGAGTTATTGAGGGAGAATCCCAAAGGACAGTTCAGAGATGCTGGAGAGCGACTGCGGGCGCCCTGCAGGTGAGGTCCGGAGTGCGGCCAGGAGCGCTGCGGGTGTCTGGGGACGCGCAGAGTGAGGGGCGGGCGGGCTCTGTTTCTCCGTGTTCTCCGTCCGGAAGTAAGCATCAGGGGCCAGCGGAGCGGTGCGATTAAGAAAAGTATCCCTCGTCTTCCACGAAAATCGTGTTCTTCCTGGAGTGAAGACCAGGAGAAGCAGGAACCTCTCCCCTTTTTTCTCAGCCTGTTCTCGCGGTTTCTGAAAGGAGCACCCCCATGTGCCCGGAAAATTCTGGCTCCTTGTGGCATGGGAGTGAATCACATACTTGCTCCCAGGAGAGATGGAAATAGCTTAATCAAAGCTTGTTTGATGCGAGAAGAAAGCCGCTGTCGGGGGGAGGGTCCTCTGCAGCCCAGCGCGCTCCCGTTCGGGGACGAGGTCGGGGTCGAGCGCGTCGGTCGCTCATGACTCTGTAGAGTGCGCATGGCGAAACGGAGGAAAGCATGCTCCAGTGGCGCAATCGGTTAGCGCGCGGTACTTATACAGCAGTATATGTGCGGGTGATGCCGAGGTTGTGAGTTCGAGCCTCACCTGGAGCATGTTTTCTTTCCTTCGCGATGTCAGACAATTTCATTGTCGTGGCTTTTTCCCATCTCTTGAAAGTTATATTTTCCATGGTGAGACAACAGAGACACCCCTGTCTAAGGAAGAGACGTCTTTGTGTAAAGAGGACATCTGGTAGCTTTGAAACAGGGGAAGAAAACCAGAAAGTGGCAAATTAAACTCAGCCAGCAAATTCGTTTCTCCTGAATCAGGAGACCTCACAGGTTTACAGCTTCAAAGTAGCCTCCCCCAAGCCTTTGTCTCTCCTTTTAAAAACTATTCTTCGGCTCTCTGGGGGACTGAACAAGGAAATAGAAAAACGCTCTTAGTTCTGCGATTTCAAGCAGCTGTCGCCGGGGTTCAGGAATTCACAGATGTGCAGAAGCTGCTCCCAGGTATCTTAGCGCTGTGGTCCACCAGGTTCGCAACCCACCCGTGAAGCCTAAATGTGCTAGAGTCTCCATCGCTTATTTCACAAAAAACAAACTGGGAAACAAGAAATGCTCATTTTCCCCCAGTAGTGAAAACATTGGACATAGGCGGCTGGATTTCTTCCTAAATCATTAAAAAAAAAAAAAAAAAGCAAACGGCCTTATTTGAAAAAAATACATTCATCCTGACGCTTGGGCCTGAAATAAATGGTTACAGGTTGTTCTGCTTTTATCCAGTCTCTCCTGGAGTGTATCTGGTCTAGCAGCTTTCTTCTCTTATGAGCTCTTTATCCTCCTCCTGTTCCTTAAATATGGATATTCCCCATAGTTCAGTCCTCAGCTTTCCTCTCATGTAAAGACATATGCATTCTGTGGTAGTCGGTGTTCTCCAGAGAAACAGAACCAATAGAATTTATAGAGATAAATAAGAGGGGATTTATTATGAGAACTGGCTCATGGAATTATGGAGGCCAAGAAATCCTAAAATATGCTGCCTGCAAGCTGGAGAACCAGAGAAGGCAGTGGTGCGATTTAGGTCTGAGTCCAAAGGCCTGAGGGATGTGAGGGGAGGGTAGGCACCACCACTTCATTCAAAGGGCTCTGAGTCTGTAAAATGGTTCAAACCTGGGAATTGATTGAGAAGCCATGACTCTCTGTTTTTATGATCTGAGTCAGACTTTTGTTCCCTTGACCTGAAAGTTTTCCACTTATAGATATCAAGTAATTGATTATCTTACTTGGTAATTTGTCTTGGTAACAATTTAGTAATTGATGTGTCTCTTTTTCTAAATTGCACAAACACTATGAAATTGCTCTGACAAATTGGAACTGTACCGTTGGCATATTTATCTGTCTTTTTATGTATGATGGTAAAATAAAAGCATGTTATTCTGTTAAAAAAAAAAAGCAGACTTTCTAGTTCGCTTCTGGGAACATCATGATTAACTAACCAACACCATAGGTGTGCCAGAGTCAGATTATTCTGATTGCTGCTTTGACTCTGCAGTTCATTAGGGTATGAGACTCACCTTTTCTTTGGCAATTGAGTGTCACTACTTGGTCCCTGCCACCCTGAGATCTAATTACTCTAATTGAATTTAGGTTTTGTAATTGACTGACTGTAGTTTCCGCTATAATGTCTGACCTACAGAGAAGAGCTCCTCAAGGATCCTGGGCCCCCCCCCACCAATTTATTTTTCAAAATATTGACTGGGCTCGGTGGCTCACTCTAATCCCAGCGCTTTGGGAGGCTGAGGTGAGTGGATTGCCTGAGCCCGCGGGTTCGAGACCCACCTCAGCAACTTGGCGAGCCCTCATCTCCACAATAAATCAAAAATTAGCTGGGCGTGGTAGCGCGCACCTGTAGTCCAGCTACTTGGAAGGCTGAGGCGGAAGGATCGCCGGAGCCCAGCAGGTCGAGGCTGCGGTCACCAGAAGCGGCCACTGCAACTCCAGTCTGGGTGACAGTAAGACTCCAACTCAAAAAAAAAAAAAAAAAACCAAAACCAAAACCAAAACCAAAATATTGGTGAAAGGTATATTCTCAGGACTCTCCCACTGTGAGTGAGTAGGTTTTAAATGAAAAATTCACACTCCGTAACATGCCAATCTCCCTAAGCCTTTGAATCCCTTCCTTTAACATTAAACTAAGGGAGATAAGGCGTCTCCAGTACTCACAGTGGGCCATTTATTAATACATATTTCAGCCAACCAACCAACCAAACAAACAAATTGTTAAAGCCCACTCGAACTCATTAAGCTGCAACATTAAGTGCAAAATCTCACCTTAGTGGATTCATATCAATAAATTTAGCATGATCCTACTTTATGCTTGTTTCACCATTACCCCACAACTTTAATATTTATTTTCAGACATAGTGCCCAGATTTCTGGTTATATAAATTAGAAAACTCAAATAGTTCTTTTGAAGTATACATACTTCCTTATGGGTCACACTTTGTACCTCACCTTTAGGGTCCTGATGGTTTTATTCTAGTTATTGGTCAAGAAGAAAAGAGAAATAGTAGAAATGAATTCTGAGAAGAATCAGTATTCTCTTATATGTTAGCTACCTCAGGGAAGATCATTACTGTTTCCTCAGGCAATGGAGGGTCAATCCCCTAAAACAGAGGTAAAAGGTCAATACCTCTGAGGGTGGGGAGGCCACTTCCACTGTGGTTGGGGGTGAGCACCTTTGATGGTGGTGAGGCTACCTCTTCCAATTGCTAAGAAAACTCATCAGAACCTAGAGTCTCAATGATCCCAGCTTCATCAGGGTCTTCCACATACCCCTGTTCCAATTTACAGAGTCCTATTTTTTCCCTAATCCTCACTCTAACAATAGATGTCCTGTGAGGTTAGGTGTTCAACTTGCACTGAATTCGACCAATTGTAGAATTGTGACTTGGATTTGATTTTAAGCAATTTTAGTCCCCAAACTGTAAGAAATAAGACTTTCCCTCAGGGCACACCTAGAAGCTCTTAGGTCACTTGTTTTGGTGCTTGAGTTGAGAATTTGAATTCCTTTTTTTTTGAGTCTCACTCTGTTGCCCAGGCTGGAGAGCAGTGGTATGTTCATGGCCACTGTAGCCTCAACCTGCTGGGCTCAGGTGACCCTTCCATCTCAGCCTTTCAAGTAGCTGGAACCACAGCTGCATGCCACCACACCCAGCTAATTCTTTGATTTATTGTGGAGACGAGGTCTTGCCAAGTTGCCCAGGATTGTCATGAGCCCTGGGCTCAGGCAATCCTCTCACCTCTGCCTCCCATATGCTGGTATTACAGGCATGAGCCACCATTCTCTTCTTTCATCATTTTGTTCAGTGACATTAGGAGCAACCAACCGACCAACATCATTGTTTCTTAGTTTTTCCAAAAATATTCCAAAGTATCATTTATATGCAGAGTTACTTAGTTCTCTGACTCATATAAGTGAATGAAAAGGAGTATATGCTAAATTAGAAATCTGGGTCAGGACCAGTGAGTGGCCCACACCTGTAATTTCAGAACTTTGGGAGGACAAGGTGGGAGGATTGCTTGAGGCCAGGAATTCAAGACCAGTCTGGGCAACAAAGTGAGTCCCTGTCTCTATAAAGAGGGAGAGAGGGAGAGAGGTAGGAGGAAGGAAGGAAGGAAGGAAGGGAGGGAGGGAGGGAGGGAGGGAGGGAGGAAGGAAAGAAAGAAAGTCTTTGGAAAACTACATTTAACAGAGTTTAATTAAGCAAAAATTGATTCCCAAATGGGGCAATCCTCAAACCAGAACCACATTGTTGTAGATTTATGGACAGAAAAAGGAAAGTGATATATAAAAAATGAAGTGAGGTACAGAAACAGCTTGGTGTTTTAATATGATTTGAACAGTTGTTCCCTTGTGATCTGCTGAAACTCATTGACTGGTATATTACAGCCTGCGCAGAGACTCAGGCTTGTAATCCCAGCACTTTGGGAGGCTGAGGTGAGAGGATTACCTGAGCTCACAGGTTCAAGACCAGCCTGAGCAACATGGCGAGACCATAAATCAAAAAATTGTGGGGAGACACCTCTTATCAACAAGCGTGCCTGAACAAAGCATATTTGTATACCTAACGCATAACTGTACCCCATAGTATCAAAATAAAAAATATTGATTAAAATAAAATAAATAAATAAATAAATAATAATAAAAAAATTGGCTGGACGTGGTGGCACACACCTGTAGTTCCAGCTACTCGGAAGGCTGAGGTGGAAAGGGATCGCCTGAGCCCAGCGGACCGAGGCTGCAGTGGCCGTGAGTGTGCCACTGCACTCCAGCCTGGGTGACAAAGTGAGACTCTGACACACACACACACACACACACACACACGCATAGGTTACAGTCTGTTTACGTATCTACCTTTTTTTTTTTGAGTAGGTGTCTTACATTTGGCCAATTTTTTGATTTATTATAAAGACGAAGTCTCGCTATGTTGCTCAGATTGGTCTCCAACCCCCAAGCTCGGGTAATCTTTTTGCCTCCGCCTTTCAAAATGCTGGGATTACAGGTTTGAGCCCCACGACAGTTCACTATGTATAAAGAAACCTTTAGGACAAATTCAAAATAAGGAGGCAGCTTTAGACTAAGCTTAATTTAACATATTTAATACAGATATTTACATATCTCTACAAACAGCTTACACCATGAACTATTAATATTAGTGCTTGCTTTACAACTGGAAATAGAGTCCCAATATCTTTAAATCTAATCAGATTAGAGTGCTAATTCCAGAAACCCTAAAACCAATTCAGAAAATTCATCCTTAAACTTCAGATACTCTAGCTGGGCATGACACACTCTTATGTCCCTCGCTATTTGGGATGCTGAGGCAGGAGAATCACTTAAGACCAGAAGTTTGAATTCAGCCTGGACAACACAGTGAGAAAAAAAAATCTGTTTCTCTACAACCACTCTTAATATCAAAATCTGTACTAGTAAGGGTTCTCTGGAGAAATAAACCAATGAAACAGATATAGATATATAAGAATATATATATATATGAAGATATTTATTATGGGAATCGTCACACTTGATTATGAAGGCCAAGAAGTCTGAGTCTGAAGGCCTGAAGTAGGGAGACAAAGAGGCTCCTGGTGCAAGTCTCAGAGTCCACAGGCCTGAGAACATGGAGCTGATGTCTGAAGGCAGGAAAAGATGGCTATCTCAGTTCTGGAAGTGAGAGTAAATTTGCTCTTCCTCCATCTTTTTGTTCTGTCTGGGTCCCTTAACAGACTGGATGATGCCTGCCCACATTGGTGAGGGTGAATCTTCTTTGCTCAGTCTACTAATTCAAATGCTAACCTCCTTCAAAAACACCAACACAGACATAAATGGAAATGCGTGCATCCTTTAACCCAGTTAAGGTAACGCATATCTTTGTATTATACTCATTTTCTTGATCAGCTTCTCAAGTAGTTGAGACTACAGGGATGTGCCCTGCCCCTATAGCCACTGGGCCCTGTTTTTTTTTTTTTTTTTTTTTTTTGGTAGAGATGGGTTTGCGATGGCAGGCCATGGGCATTTGTGGCTGGAAATTCCCACAGGTCTATATTATTTATTTATTTATTGAGTCTGGGTCTCACTCTGTCACCCATGCTGGAGTGCAGTGGCTCAGCTCATTGAAACCTTGACCTCCTGGACTTAGGCAATTTTTTCACCTCAAGCTCCAAAGTAGCTGGAACTACAGGTGCGCGCCATTGCCTGCTTAATTTAAAAAAAATTTTTTTGTAGACATTCCCAGGCTGGTCTTGAATTCCTGGGCTCAAGCAATCCTCCCATCTTGGTCTCCCAAAATTTATAGGCCTGAGCCACCATTCCTGGTCAACACATGGGAATACTATTAACCTCAAATTCACTCTCCCTTTTGTGCTCTTTATCTCAACACAATCATTCAAAAATTATGTAGTTTCTACTTTTTGTTTTTTGAGTTGGAGTCTCACTCTGTCACTCAGACTGGAGTGCAGTGGCATACTCACAGCCACCACAGCCTCAGGCAATCCTTCAGCTCAGCCTTCCAAAGTGCTGGGATTATATTCGGTAGCACTGCACCTGACCTTGGTCCCTACTTTTGTCACATTCATTCTAGGTGCTGAGGTTAGCATAGTGGGGAAAAAAAAAAGATGAAGCCCCTGCTTCTGGAAACTAAGTTCTCGTAGGAAGAGATTTAAAAATTTACAACTCAAAATAAATATATAATTAGACAAAGTGGTGATAAGATCTATGGAGAAAACTTTTTAAAAAATATGAGGTATAGCAGATAGTAGGGAATGTGTTTATGGTGCTATTTAATAGAGGACTGCTATAGAAGGCCTCTCTAAGCAGAGAACTGGAGGAAGTAAGGGAGAAAGTCTTGGTTATATGTGGTAAAAGACAAGTTCAGGCAGAGGAAAAAGCAAATGCAAAGGCCTGGATGTGGATATAGTCCCAGAAGCATAGCTAGGAAAAAATGAGGAAAAGAGTTTGCTCCAGCATATTTTTCAACAGAAGAGCCTCTTTTATATATATATATATATATATGTGTGTGTGTGTGTGTGTGTGTGTGTGTATGTATATATTTTGAGTCAGAGTCTCACACTGTTATCCAGGCTACAGTGCAGTGGTACGCTCCCAGTCACTGCAGCCTCAAGCCTCGACCTACTGGGCTCAGGTAATTCTTCTGCCTCAGCCTTCCAAGTAGCAGGAACTACAGGCACTTGCCACCATGCTCGGCTAATTTTTTGGTCTAATTGTAGAGTCAAGGTCTCACCAAGTTGCCTAGGCTGGTCTCAAACTCTTGACTCAGGCAGTCCTCTTGTCTCAGCCTCCCAAAATGCTGTGATTACAGGCCTGAGCCACAGCGCGCAGTCTAATAATTTTTTAAAAGCCAATACCTTGGACAGGCACAGTGGCTCCTACCTGTAATCTCAGCACTTTGGAAGGTGGAGGAGAGAGAATTGCTTGAGCCCAGTTCAAGACCAGCCTAGGCAACATAGTGAGACCTCATCTCTATTAAAAACAAAAACAAAGGCAATACCTTACATGATTTATATATATTATATATATTTGTTAAAATAGTGACCAAGTGATATTTGAGGACACAGTATGAAAGTAATATTGCACCGGACTTGGTGGCTCACGCTTGTAATCCCATAACTTTGGGAGTCAGAGGTGAGAGGCTTGCCTGAGCCCAGTGGTTTGAGACCAGCCTGAGCAACTTGGCAAGACCTCATTTCCACAATAAAGTCAAAAAATTAGCCAGGTGTGGTGGTATGCACCTGTAGTTCCAGCTACTTGGAAGACTGAGGTGGAAGGTTCCCCTGAGCACAGCAAGTCGAGGCTGCGGTGGCTATGAGTGTGACACCGCACTCTAGCATGAGGGACAGAGTGAGACTCCAACTAAAAAAAAAATAAAGTAATATTCCAGTAGCTATTGTTTTCTGTATGTGGTTATCTCTAGCTTCTATGGCTTGATTTTAGAACCCTGTAGTGACTTGGATAATACCAGCTTCCATGAAGTTATGAAGTTGTTCAAAACAGAAAACAGCAAAGCAGTTTTCTCATTTTTTTAACCAAGATGCTTTTATTATGCAATAAGATTTACCCATTTTAAATACATAGTTTGATGATTTTTGGTTTCATATTATTGTTGCTAGAACAAATTATCATGAACTTAGTGTCTCAAAAATAATATCAAATTATCGTTTCATAGTTCTGTAGGTCAGAAGTTCAGATGATTCTCACTGGGCTAAAACCAAGGTATTGGCAGGACAGCATGTCTTTTGAAAAATCTTGGGGAAAGTTTTGTTTTCTTGCCTTTTCCACCTTCTAAAGCCTGCCTGCATTTTTTGGCCCATGACTCCCTTTCACCTTCAAAGCCAGCAATTTCATCACTTTAATTTTTTCTTCCATTTTCACATTTCCTCTGACATATGCCTCTTCTTATGCCTTTCTCTTCCATCTTTTAAGGACTCTCATGATTATATTGGGCCTACCAGAGGACCCAGAGTAATATCTCTATTTTTAAGGTCCTTTACTTAATCACATCTACACATTTCCTTTTGCTGTGAAAGTTAACATATTTACAGTTTCTGGGGATTATAGCTCGGACATGTTTGGAGGACCCTTATTTCTACCACAGGAATTATACACCATTGTGTAAATAACACCATATTCAAAATGTAGAACACTTCCTTTACCCTAAAACATTTTCTTCTGCCCCTTTGCAGTTCATTATCACCTCCCTTCACTTTTGTTTGTGGCCACCACTGATTTGCTTTCAGACACAATAGGTCACTTTTTCTAGAATTTCATATAAATTGGACAATACATTTTGTAGACTTTAACGTTTAACTTTTTTTTCCTCCTAGCATAAGTTTGTGCTAATCTCTGTGCAGAGGCTCATTTTTGATTTCTGGCTTCTCTATACTTCCCTATCTATATATTATTGGGTATCTTGACTATTTTTTTTAAACTTTTCACATGGTTCTTAGTGTGCAGGGATCTTCATGATTCTACTTACCTGCTTAATATACATTGCAATAGTTTTCTGCTCCCAGCCCATGTTCCCAAAATTCCTCAGTACCTTGGCAAATATTCCCCTTTTGCCTTGTCACTGTTTCTCCTTCTTTGCCTTCATTTCTCCATTGATGATCACTTGTTTATCCTTCAAGTTATGGTGGGAGCTCCGTATCCAACAGTTTGGATCAGATGCACTTTTGTTGTGCCAGGCAATTTCATCTCAATCTGTTGTGCCAGGCAATTTCAGTCCTTTCTCTACTTCACTCTCATCTATTGGATCAGGAGTTTCTTGCGAGAGACAAAGACCTTATCTTAATTGCTTTTGTTCCTTTAGCACCCAGCTCAATTTCTGATTCTGAATAGGTTGTAATGCCCAGAATTCTGTTTCTACCTGTGACATCACAGAGGTCTCTGCTTCCTTTATACACTTTACCTTTCCCCATTCTCACCCCTTAGGGTGATAATTTATTTTAGCAAATTAATGGTTAGACTTGAGTACTGAGAAATGAACAACATTATCAAGAGAGTTCTGTCTGTTTTGCAGGTTCTCACTGAAGAATGTGAAGATCAAAGTTAGAGAAAGTGCTTACCCCTGCAGATAAAATAGTAGCAGTAGCCACGCTCTCTCCAACTCTTCTCTCCACCTAAAATGCTCTTCTTCATCCTGTCTGCATGGCAGATGCCTATTCATTCTTTATGGCCTGGAAAAAAATCTGATTATTTCTTTATTTTTAAGATACTTCATAATACTAAATTCGCATTTATGTCATTGTAAAAAAGATGTATTTAAATAGTACAGTGAAACCAGTGAATTTTGGGGAGAGAGAAGGAGGATAGAGGAAAGGAAGGAGGAAAAGGTAAGGTTGTTTTGGTGAGGATGATGAGAAGGGAAAAAAAATGTTTCTTATTGATTGTTCCAAATGAAAATATTAGATACTTTCAGCACTAAAACTCAAGATTTTCTCGAGTTGGCATATGTTCCTGCCAAATGAAAGATTTATATGTATGCTTGGTTGACAACTAGAATTTGAAATGAGTTTGCTTTAGTCCCAGGTAGGACTATAGCTACTGTGAAATTTTTACTACCACTAAAAAAGGCTAAGTAGTCTACTTTTAAAATTTCCATCTTTATATGAAAATTAGTCCTGTAATTGATAGAATATTTATGGAATAACGGAATTTTAAATAGTGGAAAAAAAGTTTCTTTTCTTTTTTCTTTTTTTGAGTCAAGGATCTCATTCTGTCAACCAGGCTGGGGTACAGTAGCACAATCATGGCTCACCACAGCCTTGGCCTCCTGGGCTTGGGTGATCCTTTTGCTTCAGCCTCCTGAGTGCTGAGACTTCAGGTATGTGCCACCATGCCTGGCTAATTTTTTAATTTTTATTTTTGGTAGAGATGAACTCTCACTATGTTGCCCAGCTGGTTTCGAACTCCTGGGCTCAAGCAGTCCTCCCCTTCACCTCCCAAAGTGCTAGGATTACAGGCATGAGTCATCACACCTGGCTGAGATTTTTCTTTTTAATAATTCTGACCAGTCCAATCTCCTACACACACAGTGTGTTTACTTTTTTCTATTTCTGGTATAAGCTGAAAAGACCTTTATCCTTAAAAGGCTCCCCCAAGTAATTTTATGCATAACTTACTCATAAATATGCCCTTTTCTGTAATTTTTGTTCAAATCATATTTCATGCAACAATTTGTCAATTTTTAAATTTTGCATAGAAAATATTAATTCATTAATATGATTCAAGTTTTTTTTGTTTGTTTGTTTTCTTTCTTCCTTTTTTTTTTGAGTTGGAGTCTCACTCTGTCACCCAGGCTGGAGTGCAGTGGCGCACTCATGGCCACTGCAGTCTCGACCTGCTGGGCTCAGGTGATCCTTCTGTATCAGCCAATCCTTCTACCTCAGCCTTCCAAGTAGCTGGAACTACAGGCACACGCCACCTCGCCTGGTTGATTTTTTTATTTATTGTAGAGATGAGGTCTTGCCAAGTTGCCCAGGCTGGTCTTGAACTTGTAAGCTCAGGAAATCCTCTCACCTCAGCCCTCCTGAATTGCTGGGATTACAGGAGTAAGCCTCTGCACCTGGCTCATTTTTTGTTGCTGTTGTTGTTTGTAGAAAGTGTTCCATTTTTCCTATCCCCTGATCCCCTACTCACCCAGTTCCTCTTAGAACAGGCTACTGGTTTCTGTTACTAGTTTCCTAGAAAAAGAGAATTATGTATCTGTTCTTTGCCAGATATCATTCCAGGTGAGTGTCTGAGGAGACCATCCTTTCCTGTGTAATGAAAAATTTGGTCAAGCAAAGGGAAGTGTGGTCTTTGCTCTCATCTTCTGAGAGATAACCATACATTACAGTATAGTTAGCCATACACTATAGCCTTGTTAGAAATACCAGCCATGTGATTTAGGATGGGGATATTGGGCTATGCAATATTGTCAACCTGGAGACTGACTTCAGGCATATGGGCAATCAATAATCGATCATGCCTATGAAATGAAATTCCAATTAAAATGCCAGACACAGAAGCCTGGGTGAACTTTCTGATTTGGCAATACTCTGAGTGTTTTGTCATATCTTGATGTCAAGACCGTAACTCATCCTGAAGACAACGGAAACTTTATATTTGAAACCCTTCCGGACATTGCCCTGTATGTCTCTCTCTTTTTTCTTTTTTTCCCCCTGATTTTAGTTTGTATCCTTTCTTTGTAATAAGTTGTAACCAGTGATCATAACAGTTTTTGATGAATTATGTGAGTCCTTCCAGCAAATTATTAAGCCCAAGGATATTTTGAGAAACTCCTCCCTCCCCCCAAACTTGCAAATGTGTCAGAAAAGAGGGAAGTCAAGGGGATTGTGCTCTCATACTGTTTGACTGACTGCTGTGGATTGACTGAGCATATCTTCTGGTTTGACAATGCTATCCATGTAGTACATCAAATAAACCTAATTATTTCTAGTACCTTTTTTACAATGTGAAAGAACAAACCATATTTTCTGGGGGCCCTCTGGGAAACCTCAAAGACTGTTTTAGATGCAAGCAATTATCATTTGGGAATTGATTTTTTTTTTTTTTTTTTTGAGTTGGAGTCTCACTCTGTCGCCCAGACTGGAGTGCAGTGGCCGCTCCTGGCCACCGCAGCCTCGACCTGCTGGACTCCAGCGATCCTTCCGCTTCAGCCTTCCGAGTAGCCGGAACTACAGGCATGTGCTACCATGCCCGGCTGATTTTTTAATTTATTGTAGAGATGAGGTCTCGCTGCCCAGGCGGGTCTCGAACCCGCGGGCTCAGGCAATCCACTCACCTCAGCCTCCCAAAGGCGCAGGATTAAAGGCTGAGCCACCGAGCCCGGCTGGGAATTGATTTTGAGAAGGCAAAATACCAAAATTATTAGGGAGTTTGAACACCCGATTAAATAGGATCACATGTTACTGAAAAACAATACCTAACTGTCTTCTTAACTAAAGTTGCAGTAAAGATTTTTAAAGTAAATATAGAAGACTTCCAATTCTTCCTCAGACATGTAAAGGGTTTGAAGTTATGACTCCTATCCTCACAACAAGAGAAAAACTGAGCAGACTGAAAATTAATTCTTGGCTGGGTGCAGTGGCTCATGCCTATAATCCCAGCACTTGGGAGGCTGAGGCGAGAGTATTGCCTGAACTCAGGAGTTTGAGACCAGCCTGGTCAACATGGTGAGACTTCATTTGTACAATAAATCAAAAAAATTAAGCCCAGCATGGTGGCACGTGCCTGTATTCCCAGCTACTTGGAAGATTGAGGTGGAAAGACCGCCTGGGACCCGCAGGTTGAGGCTGTGGTGTCTGTGATCGTGCCACTGTACTCCAACATGGGCGAAAGGGTGAGATTCCAACTCAAATGAATAAATAAATATTAGCCAGGCATGTCTGTAGTTCCAGGTACTTGGAAGGCTGAGGCTGAAGGGTCACCTGAGCCTAGCAGGTGGAGGCTGTGGTGGCGGTGAATATGCCACTGCACTCCAGCCTGGGCGACAGAGTGAGACTCCAACTCAGAAATACATACATACATAAACAAACAACTCTTCTTAGATATATGAAAGAACTGAAGTTGCAGGGCAACCTGCTGACCCAGAAACTGGAGAGAAAGGTGGGATACCATGAATCACATTTACCAAGAGCAGAACCTCACAGCTGGAATCATTTCAATAGGAACACAAACTATAATTGATGAATTGCTGGAAATTGTATATAGACTAGCTTGAGAGGGGAACACCTGGGGACCAGTCTTAGATAATAGTTTTATATTTTTTCATGAGTTTTGCATTTGAGAGACTCACCAGTTTCTCAGGCTGAAGACCAGGAAAAAATCACATCTTGTTTCTGAGAGGCAGAGGGGGAAATTAACCATTTTGAAATATGCCCAGATAATTTTGTCCTTCACAAAAGACTGAACTTAAAAGAAAGTGTTTTTACCAAAGACTAAGTTGGGTTTTACCAGGGCCTACCCCAAGTCAAGTCCTCTCTGGCTTTCTCACCTAAGGGTAGGTAGGTGGGTAAGGAAAACCTAAAAAAAAACATCTTGAAGGTCACAGCCCAGGGCACAGGCTCACTAAAAGATTGAGGCCAGTGTATAGGGTTATAGAATGCTTCCCCTACTACAATAATTTATCACCTTATCAATCAGTCTCCTGCTTAAAAAAAGTAGATTATAGATAAACAAATTCAAGGTTCAGACTCTATTTAAGAAGGTGGCTTTAGAGAAATGCAAAGGTAACAGAAGAGACAAAAACAAGAACAATAGAAGAAATTTGAGCCTCTGACACTTAGCAGCTACAGCAAACAGTAAATATAACCCAACTTCTAGCCAGATAAACATAAAACCTTACAATAAATTCCTACTTATCTAAGTTATTTTTATCCAACACATCATGTCTGATTTTCAACAAAAAATTACAAGACATGCTAAAAGGCAAAAAAAAAAAAAAAAAAAAAATCAAAAAACAACAACAGTCTAAAGATAAACCATGCATCAGAACTATCAGAACTAGACTCAGATATGACAATGATATTGAAATTATTGAACTAATAACAATATGTGAAGAGGTCTATTGGAAAAAAATGAATAACATGCAAAAACAGAAAATGTAAAATAATGAAAATACTAAGAAAGACTAAAAATAAAATGTTAGAAATCAGAGACAGTACAACAGAAATGAAGACTGCATTTGATGGACTTTTTAGTAGACTAGAAATGACCAAGAAAAGAATCAGAAGACTCAATAAGCTTGAAGATATATGTGATTTTCCTGGCACAGAGCTCCTAAAACCCTTTGTCATTTCCTGAGCAATAGGAGTGCCAGGTATATCTTTCATTCTAATATTTGGTCTTTGACTCTAGTTTCTGATATAGAGCCCCTAAGCCCTTGGAATCTCCAAAGTGATTTTTTTTTTTTTGAATGCTAATAAGATGACTGATGGCAGGGTCTCCTAGATAGTTTCAAGATGGGGGCTGGTTGTCGGCAGCCTCCAGTCTCCTCTAGCCTGGAGAATTGCTTTGCTTTTTGATTGTTTGTTTTTTGAGTCTGAGTTGCACTCTTGCCCTGGTTGGAGTGCAGCAGCATGAGCATGACCTGGCTACTGCAACCTCGACCTGCTGGGCCTGGTGATCCTTCCACTTCAGCCTCCTGAGTAGTTGGTGGCACACCACCATTTGTTTTATTGTAGAGACGAGGATTCGCTAAGTTGCCCAGGCTGGTCTCAAACCCGTGGGTTGAAGTCATCTACTCACCTCCGCCTCCCAAAGTGCTGGAATTACAGGCATGAGCCACGCGCCCAGGGAGAATTGCTTGTTGATAGAGAAAAAGTCCCACACATGTGGTGTCAGAAGTGGAGTATTGAAAGTGGAGAGTGAGAACAGGAAAAAACTTTTCTTTTCCTCTTCAGAATATGTTAATGGAAAATCCAAAACAATCGAAATAAAAAAAAAAAATGAAAGTAAAAGCACAACAGAATGTCCAGTAATTGTGGGACAATTACAAAATATGTAAATACATGCAACAGAAATATTATAAGGAGAAGAATAAGAGAAAGAAACCAGAAAAATTGAAGTAATAATGACTAAATTTTTTTCAAAATTAATAACAGATATCAAATCAGATACAGGAAACTCAGAGAACTCCAAATGGGATAAATACCAAAATTTCTGCTGGGTATAGTGGTTCACGCCTGTAATCTCAGTACTTTGGGAGGCAGAAGTAAGAGGATTGCCTGAGCTGAGGGTTTGAGACCAGCCTGGGCAACTTGGTGGGATCTCGTCTTTAAAATAAATAAAAAAAAATTAGCCAGACTTGGTGGCATGCACCTGTAGTTACCACTACTTGGAAGACTGAGGTGGAAGTATAGCCTGAGCCCAGTAGGTCAAGGTTGCGGTGGCCGTGAGTGAGCCACTGCATTCCATCCTGGGCGACAGTGAGTCTCTGACTCAAATAGTAACAATAATAATTATTACATTGAACTTCTCTTCAGAATTACTGCAAGCAAGAAGAAGGTGGAATGAAATATTTAAAGTGTTGAATGAAAACCCTCATCAATCTAGAATTCTGTATTCAGTAAAATTATCCTTCAAAAAATCAAAGAGAAACAAAGACTATCTCAGACAAACAAAAATGGAGGCAATCTGTTGCCAGTAGGCCTGGCTTGCAAGAAATATTAAAATAAGTTCTTCAGAGAGAAGAAAAATGATATTTTTCAGAAACTCAGGTCTACATAAAGGAAGAATATTAGAGAATATACTAGTTTCCTGTAGCTGCCAATACGAAGTAACACGAACTGCATGGCTTAAAACAATAGACATTTTTGCATCAATATTTTAGAGGATAGAAGTCTAGAATCAAGGTGTTGAATGGGTTGATTCCTCATAAGGTCTTTGATGGTCTTCCACCCCTTCCTATTCACTTCTTGTGTCTCCTGAAATCCTTGATGTTTGTACAAGTTTTCTAGGGCTACTGTAACAAAGTATGATAAACTGAGTGAATTAAACAACAAAAAATCATCTTACTGTTCTGGTGGCAAAAAGCTTGAGATCAAGGGATTGGCAGGATTTTTTCTGAGGACTATGAGTAAGAATCTGTTCCATGACTTTGCCCTACCTTCTGATGGTTTGCTGGCAATTTTTGATGTTCCTTAGCTTGTAGAAGTGTCACCCCAGTCTCTGCTTTCATTTTCACATGACATTCTTCCTGTGTGCATGTGTGTTTCTAAATTATCCCTTTTTATAAGGACACCAGGCATATCAGTTTTATTAGATTAGTCCCCCACCATTCCAGTATGACCTGATTGTAACTTAACTACATTTCTAAATATCCTATTTTCAAATAAGATTACGTTTTGAAATACTTGGGGTTGAAACTTCAGTAAATGAATATGGGATGTGAGGACAAAATTTAACCCATAGTTGGGTCTTTAAAAAAAAAAAATTATTTTAAAGATGTGGGGTACAATTCAGGGTTAGGTATACAAATGTTCATTATGCAGGTACCCTTGTTGATGAGGTGTGCCCCCCTTCCCCTGGCAGCTTCCCACAACTGTCAATCCCTTTCTTATAGTATTATGATAATTGTTCAAGGTCTGCTTATGAGTGAGAACATGTCGTATTCTGTTCTTTGTTTCTGTGATAGATCACTCAGTATTATCGACTCTAAGTTCATCCAAGTTGCTGCTAAGTTCATAATTTTGTCCTGGGTCTTTTTTTTCAATATAAACTTTGACTATTGCTGTATTTAGACTATTGACATTGAAAGTGATCATTGATATAATTATATTAATATCTAGCACAGTTGTAACTATTTTTTATATATTTCCCTTGTTCTTTTTTTTTTTTTTTCTTTGTCTTTTACTCTGTTTCTGTCTTCTTGGGTTCAACTGAGAACTTTATATTATTCCTTTTCTCTTCTCTTAACATAGAAATTATATTTCTTTAAAAAATTTTAGTAGTTGTCTCAGAGTATTGGCTATACATTTATGGTCAATCTAAGTACACTTTAAAATAATACTATGCACTTCTTGGAAGACTGAGACGGAAGAATCGCTGAGTCCAGCAGGTTGAGGCAGCGGTGGCAATGAGCATGCCACTGCTCTCCAACCTAGGCAACAGAGTGAGACTCTGACTCAAAATAAACAAATAAATAAAATAACACCATGCCTCTTTGTAAATAGCACAAATGCTTTAATAACAAAATACTCCCACTACCTCCCTCTCCTTATTAACATTGTTGTCATTCTTTTTATTTATCTATACATTATAAACATTAAATAGATTGTGGCTGTAATAATAATTATTATTATTTGAGTTGAGATCTCACTCTGTTACCAGGCTGGAATGCAGTAGTAAGGTTATAGCTCTCTGCAGTCTTAAGCTCCTGGGCTCAAGTGATCCTCCTGCCTCAGTTTCCCGAGTAGCTGGGACTACAGGCATGTGCCACCATGCCCAGCTCATTTTTTTATTTTTAGGTAGCGACAAGGTCTTGCTATTTTGCCCAGGCTGGATGTGGCTATAATTATTTTTTAACAAACATACCGGTTAGCATAATTAAGAAAAAATGAAAATATTTTATTTAACCCTTATTTGTTCCTTATTATGGGTTGGATTTTGTTTCTCCAAAATATTTTAACTAAATGAAAATGAAAATACAACATAACAAAAGATGTGGGATGCAGAAAAAACAGTGTTTAACAAGAAATGTATAGTATTGAATGCACATATGAGAAAAGAGAACTACCAAAATCAATAATGTAAATTTCTACCTGAGGAAACTAGAAAAAAAAAAAGATAATTAAATTCAAATTAAGAAGAAAAAATGAAAAAATAGAAAACTGGAACCAAAATTTTTCAAAATACAGGAAATAGAGAATATTTAAACAGTCACAAGCTGGTTCTTCAAACATATCAGTAAAATCAATGTCTCTATTCAAGGATAGTTCACATATAAAAATAAATTAATGTAATAAACTACATTAACAGAATAAAGGATAAAAATCACATGATCATCTCAATCAATGCAAAAAAAAAAGCACTTGACAGAATTCAGCATGATGAAACTTTGAACAAAATGGGTATAGAAGGAATGTACCACAACATAATACAGGCTGTAAGTGATAAACTCATACTTAACATCATATTGAACAGTAAAAACCTGAAGGTTTTTCCCTTAAGATCAGGAAAAAGGCAAACATGCCCACATTTACCATTTCTGTTCAACATAGTACTGGAAGTCCTAGACAAAGCAAATGAGCAAGAAGAAATAAGAGGCATTCAGGGTGGCACATCTGTAATTCAGCATATTCAAGAGACTGAGGTGGAAGGATAACTTGGGCTCAGGAGTTGGAGGCCAGCCTGGACAACATAGTGAGATCCTGTCTCAAACAATAATGATGGCAGCAACAACAAAAGCATCCAAATTGGAAATAAAGAAGTAAAATAGTGCCTTTTGCAGAAATCTCTAAAGACTCCATTAAAAAGTATAAATCTAATACACATATTCAGTATATTTGCAGGTTTCAAAATCAACATGCAGAAACCACTTGCATTTTTATATACTAACAATAAATCACATGAAAGGAGAAATTGGCTGGGCGCCATGCTTCAAACCTGTAATCCAAGCACTTGTGGGAGGCAGAGGCAAAATGATGGCCTGAGTCCATGGGTTCGAGACCAGCCTGGGCAAATTGGTGAGACTTCGTCTCTACAATAAATTAAATAAAATAAAACATTAACCGAGTGTGGTAGCTCACACTTGTAGGTCCAGTTCCTTGGAAGGCTGAGGCAGAAGGATCGTCTGAGCCCAGACCGGCAGGTCAAGGCTACGGTGGTTGTGAGCATGCCACTGCACTCCAGCCTGGACGACAGAGTGAGACTCCAACTCAAAAAAGAAAGAAAGAAAGAAAAAATTAAGAGGACAATCTCATTTACAGTAATACTCCTCCCAAGTTAAATTTAACCATGGAGGTGAAGCACTTATACATGGAAAACACTGATGAAACAAAGAAAACACAAACAAATAGAAAGACAGCCCTTGTGCACCCATTGAAAGTCCTAATGTTGTTAAAATTTCCATATTATCCAAAGTGATCTATTTAATGTAATCCCTATCAAAATCTCTCTGGCATTTTTGCAAGAGCAGAAAAAAAATTACAAAATTCAGATAAAACCACAAAGAACTCCTAATCAGCAAATCAATCTTGAGATTAAAAAAATAACAAAACTGAAGCCATCACACTTCCTGATTTGAAAACACATTACAAAGTTACAGTTATTAAAACAGGGGCCAACACCTTTGGGTTCCCTCCCACTGTGGGAACTCTTCTGTTCTCTCAATAAATTCTGCTTCCAAAAAAAAAAAAAAATTTTGGTACTAGCATAAAGACAGGCTTATAGATCAATATAACAAAATAGCCCACAGATAATTCCATGGCTATGTACATAGACTGATTTTTGTTATGAGTGCCAAGAACACACAATGGGAAAATAATAGTCTCCTCAGCAAATATATTGGGAAAACTAGATATTCACATGTAAAAATAATAATAAAATTGGACCCTCATTTACACCATTCACAAAAATTAACAAAAATGTATTGTTGATTTAAATCTGAGACCTGAAACTATAAAACTTCTAGAAAAAAAATTGGAAGAAATCTTTAGGACATTGGTCTTGAAAATAATTTCATTAATATTACATCAAAATCATATGACACAAAAGCAAAAATAGAAAAATGAGATTATATCAAACAAAAGAGTTTCTGCACAAAAAAGAACATAATCAAGAGTGAAAAGGCAACCTGTGAAATGGGAAAAAACTTTTGCAAACCATTTATCTGATAAGAAGTTAATGTCTAGCTGGGCTCAGTGGCTCAGCTTGTAATCCCGCGCCTTTGGGAGGCTGAGGTGAGTGGATTGCCTGAGCCTGCGGGTTCAAGACCTCATCTCTACAATAAATCAAAAATTAGCTGGGCGTGGTAGCGCGCGCCTGTAGTTCCAGCTACTTGGAAGGCTGAGGCGCAAGGATTGCTAGAGCCCAGCAGGTCGAGGCTGTGGTGGCCGGGAGTGGCCACTGCACTCCAGTCTGGGTGACAGTGTGAGACTCCAACTCAAAAAAAAAAAAAAAAAAAGTTAATGTCTAAAGTACATAAGAAATTTCTGTAACTCAATACCAAAACAAAACAAACAAGTAAAAATTCTAAAAACTTGATTAAAAAATGGGCAAAAGGCTTGCATAGGCTTTTCTCCAAAGAAGATATGCAAATAGCCAACAGATATATGGAGATATCTTACTGTCACTAATCAATAGGGAAACGTAAATCAAACAGAAAGTGAGATATCACCTCAGACCTGTAAGAATAGCTATTATTAAAAAAACAAACAGTCGGGCTGGGTGGCTCAGCCTATAATCTCGGCATTTTGGGAGGCTGAGGTGGGAAGATTGCTTTAGACCAAAGGTTCGAGACCAGCCTGGACAACTTGGTAAGACCTCATCTCTATAATAAATTTTTTTTTAAAAAGTAGCCGGGCATGGTGGCACATGTCTGTAGTTCCACTTACTTGGAAGACTGAGGTGAAAGGATCACTTGAGCATGGCAGGTTGAGGCTGCAGTGGCCGTGGGCATGCCACTGCACTCCAGCCTGGATGACAGAGTGAGACTCCGACTCAACCCCCCCCCCAAAACTACTGCATAATCCAGTAATCCTACTTCTGGGTATTTATTTTTATTTTTTATTGAAATAGAAATCTCAAAGACTTATTAGCACTCATATATTCATTGCAGTATTTTTCACAATACCCAAGACATGGAAACAACCTAAATGTCTATCAGTGAATGAATGAATAAAATGTGATGTATATATTCATAAAATGATATTTAGCTTTAAAAAGAAGGAAATTCTGCAATATGCAACAACATGAATAAACCTCGAGGACATTATGTTAAGTGAAATAAGCTTATCACAAAAGAACAAATATTGCTTAATTCCAGTTGAGATGTCTAAAATGGTCACACATAAAATCAGAGAGCAGCATGGTGTTGCCAGTGGTTGGGGAAAGGGGAAAATGGGGAGTTAATTAAAAACAGACATTAGGTTTCAGTTATGAAAGATGAGTAAGTTCTAGAGATCTCTATAAAACATTGTACCTGTAGTTAGCAATACTGTATTGTACTCTTGAGTAAGAGGGTCAATCTCATGGCAAGTTTTTTTTCTCACAATAAAATATTTTTTAATCAAAAGAAAAATTGGCATATGTTTACCCTCCCTAGCAAAATGTAAGATAACACACCATGAAATAACAGAAACTTGAAATCATTTGTCTCTCTTTCCTCAATGTCAATAAATCTATCATTGGCCCTACAAACCTAGTGTGTACAGGAACCACCACATCTCCATGAAAGTTTGGGCCTCTCTCCTCCAGCTCCAGGACTGTCTCGAATTTCTCAGAATGACCTGAATACTGGGTGACTTACCATTGAACCTACTGAAAAGGGGTCTTCTGATAAGCATTTGACAACTTCTGGACATGAATGGGCTCCCAGCCTACAAGACTTTATGGCTGAAGTTACTGATCCGACTCCAGTTGCCCTCCAGGTGTCTCAGGAGAAGCCCTGACCCCAAGTTGAAACATCAGAGCAGAAGAGATGTGGATTAAGCCCAGTAAGAACCAAGTCTCCAGAGGTCTTTCCAGGGAAGAGGAAACTGAAAGAGAAAGGGGGATCGAGATAAAGTAAAGGTTTTATCTATATCATAACGTAATGCTCTTGTGCCCATTGGCCATTGACGTATTTTACAGGCATTTTATGCCTTTTCAGGTATTTTGCTCATATTCCTAAAAATGATAGGCAAATAATTAAGTTATGGGGGGGCAGTAAAGAGTAGAATATTTCAGTGTCCTTGGGGAAACGAAGATTTATTAGGGAGACACAAAAACAACTAAACATAAAAGTTAAATAAATTGGACTTCACAAAAATTAAGAATTGTATCTCAAGAGACCATTAAGACATTTTCCAGATACAGGTAATAAGATATTCACAAAACAAACACCTGCAAAAAAACTCTTGATTAAATGATATGTACAAGTCAATACACATCAACAATGAAAACCCAATAAAATGCACGCAGTTGTGATTCAAAGGGGAGCTCCTTTCTGTTTTATGAGCCTCGCTCTTTCCTGATTGGAGGGTGGAGGTGCCCGGGCTGGTGAGACGTGTCCCGCAGGCGCCTCAGCCATTAAACCCATCTTCCAGGTGCAGAGACCCAAGTTAGGCCCCCACAGCAATACGACAGTTCCTCGACAGGAACCGGATATAGTGAAAGAAGAATTATTCAAACTGAAGTAGAGAGAGAAGGAAAACAAAACAAAACAAAAACAAACAAAAAAACCCAATACTGACAGGTGGTTTTTCCGTTCAGTTTCAGGCCAGGGATCGTTGGCGTGCGCGACAAACGTGAGAACCACCACTCTACGATACCACTGCACACTCAAGAGTTACATCTAAAAATTAAAATGGACTTTTCCTGGGTGTCCCATGTTCAGTATTGTGAAATTTTTTGTTTAGAGCATTTTCATATTTGCAGCCCTTGTTTTCCTTTTCCTTACGCATTCCATTTGCAAAACCAACAATATCTAGACTCTACCACTCAAGACTCACCAAAAGCTTTTGCCCTGTGACCCAAATCCTCACAAGCATCGGATGGGGGAAACATCAGGCAGAATATGTAGGAATTTGATTTCAGTTTCAAGACATTCTAGATACTGTCTTATGCTCTGTTCTCACAATCTACCCAGACATTCACTTCTTAATTACAAAGAATCCCTTTTTAGAAAACAGTCACAAGGGAGAGAACTTGGAGACCACCAGCACTTTGCAGCAGGGAAATCCTTGGCTAGAATAGACTGCGGAGTGAGATGAAACGAGGTGGCCATCAGTGACCACTTGTCTTCTAGGCCAGCTAAGAGTAGACCAGCTGGATGCAGCTGTCTTCCAAGAGGTAAGATTTCAGATCACTTACTCAGCTCTCTCTCATCCTCACACAATTCCCAACCATTCCCCCAGGCATTAGCCATTCAGCTACTGTCTCACCCACCTGTTTTTTTGGTATGTATTTCTGTGATTGTAACTTTGATAATATGTTGTAGATTCCAATCTGTTGCTTGCTTGTCAGCTTTTACTTGACACCGAAAAAGCTACCCATCTTGATTCATATGCATTTGCTGCATAGTAGTATGATGTTCATATTATGGTTCTTACACACGCTGGCAATAGACATGCAGGCTGCCTAAACTCTGTTACTTCAAATTCCTACAGTGCGGGGTCTGAGTGAAGTCATACAGAGCTAAGCTGGAACTTAACTGAGGAACATTTCCAGAAGTGGAATTGCTGGGTACTATGCAAAAAACGTTATATCCAAATAAACACTTGTCTAACACCATGCAGCAAAATCTAAGACCTAGATTTTTAAGGCTGATACCTTTTTTTCCCCTGGAGTCGAAGTCTTACTCTGCCACCTAGGTTGGAATGCAGTGGCACGCTCACAGCCACTGCAGCCTCAATCTGTTGGGTTCAGGCGATCCTTCTGTTTCAGCCTTCCAAGTAGCTGGAAGTTTAGGCACGTGCCACCAAGCCTGGCTAATTTTTTGATTGATTGTTGAGAAAAGGTCTAGCCATACTGCTCAGGCCGATCTTGAATTCCTGGGCTCAGGCAATCCTTTCACCTCTGCCTCCCAAAATGCTGAGATTATAGACGTAAGCCACCACGCCCAGCTAAAACTGATATCTTAACTTTATTCCATGTAAAAATCTGTACCTATACAATTTTTATCCTGACAAATCCAAAACACAGGAAAAATTTTAGCTCATGTTGGTCTGAGAAAAATTTTCAGGGGATGATGACCCTTTAGGTACATCTAAAATAATGACCAAACTTGTGATGAAGAAGGACAACAATGTCATACGTGCTGTCATTTGTACAGTTTCAGAGTAATGTAGAAAAGCCCATTTCACAGAATCTTAACAGATTCTTTTGCATGTGGAAAAAAAGATCAGTGAATTTTCCAGTAGTTTTGTCCTTAGAAAAATCCCAGGACCCCAACTGCAGATGTCCCATTAACTGAGATTCTTAGCTTATCATTATGTCTTTCTTGTTAGTTATTAGTACAATTTTAAATATGATAGTCCCCTTATCTATGAAGGATATAGTCTAAGACACCCAGTGGATGCCTGAAAATGAAGAAAGTACTAAACCCTATACATACTATTTTTTTCCTGTATAACATACCTATGATAAAGTTTAATTTATAAAATAGGCACAGTAAGTGATTAACAGCAATAACTAATAATAAAATAGTACAATCGTAACAATATATTATAATAAAAATTATATAAATGTTTTCTTTTTTATTGTTTTTTGGACCACAGTTGGCCATGGGCAACTGAAACCACAGAAAGGGAAAATACAGATGAGTATTACTCATCTTGTGGAAACTTGGGTTGGAATATCTGACAAGGGGGCAGAAGTGTAACATTTGCCTTGGACTACACAGAAATCTCAGTCTATCCAGGAAAGAGTTTTTCTTTTCTTTTTTCTTTTTTTTTTTTTTTTTTGCTTGCATAGTATGATTTTTTTCAATCCAGGTTCATGGATATTGATCTGTCAGTGGATTGTGTGCTAGGGATAACCTTCTGATGAAAATTCAGCATTCTTACATCACAAGAATTCCTTCGTGCTTATTCTTCTACAGACTTCATGGTTTGCTTGATTGTAATAGGGAATCTAGTATTGTGGAATTGTAATATTGAGTGTGGCCAAAATCCTGTTAAATGGTGCTCACCATGAAGAAATAAACCATGCTCAGTCCCTACAGAAGGCAATTTGGTAGACCCCATCAACATTTCAAATGCATATGCTGTGAATTTCCGCAACGATGCAAAGGCTGTCTGCACACATACAAAATATTATGTTCAAATTATTTGCTGCAGCATTACTTGTAATAGAAAGATTAGAGACCCAGGCATGGTGGCTCACACCTGTAATCCCAGCACCTTGGGAGGCCAAGACAGTGCCTGAGCCCAGGAGTTCACCAGACTGGGCAAAATAGAGAGATCCTGCTGTTACAAAAAAAAAAAAATTAAAAAAATTAGCCATTTGTGGTTGTGTGCACCTGTAGTCCCAGCTACTCAAGAGGCTGAGGTGGAAGGATTGTCTGAGCCCAGTAGGTCAAGGCTTCTGTGAGCTGTGACTTGATTGTGCCGCTGCATAGCCTGGGTGACAAAGTGAGACTTTGACTAAAAAAAAAAGTGGGTGTGTGGGGGGGAGAGGGGAAGCAATTTATCTTCACAATATAATTTTTGTTAAATAGTTATATCTACAAAATAGAATAGTTTGTATATTTAAAAGATAATAGGAGGACCTTTATATACTTATTTGTGCAGATGTCAAAAGATATGATTAGGTGAAAAAAAAGTAAGGTGAGAACAAAATGTTTAGAATGCTATGGGGAAATGGGACAGAAATGAATATATATTTGTATTAGATTGTATATGCACTTTTAAAAGTCTCTGGAAAGATAGTAGGAGATTCATGCCAATAATCGCCTGCTGGAAAAGCTGGGAATTGGGCAAATGGGAAACAGATAGGAAGGTCATATGAGCTGCATTTCTTGGTACACTGAGGATATTTGAACTAAGAGAATGTGTTACTTATTTTAAAAATTAAATAATTTAGGAAACCCCCAAAGGACGCAGTAAATGAAGAGAGTGTCTCTGGGGGTAATAGAAGAGAAGTTGCTTACTCAAAGCAATAAATAATTTAAAGAAAAATGGCAATCCCATAATAAACAGAGCTAGTGTGATAAGCAAACATTGTCAGACAAGAGTCTTCCCTCAGGGCATCTATAATGGTGACAAGGAGCCGCTATTCTCTAAAACTGGAAGAAGGATCCATGTGAGAAGCTAGAAGACAGTGATTAGAAGCAGGAAACGTAAGGCAAAAAAAAAAAAAAGAGTGGGAAGCTCCCAAATGGCGTCCAAGATTGGCCCTGGACAGGCTGGTTACCTGAGACCAGGAGTCTTCAAAGAATCAACACAGCCAACAAAAATCAGACGCACTTGAAATGTCCTTCCACATTATTTTGGTCTACAGTAGAGACCTGAATCTGTGAATCCAGGGCGCGTACAGGGTTCAGCGGTTAACCCACGACCCTCAGGGCCTTATTATAGTCCTTTGAGGAGCAACCTTGATGAGCTCCTTGGATTCTTAAGGGATGCGGAAGATATTTCTCCCTCACCCCCAGTATTCTCTCCGTGGATTTTTTTTTTTTTTTTTTTAAGTCGGAGTCTCACTCTGTCACCCAGGCTGGAGTGCAGTGGCACGCTCACAGTCACCTGCTGGGCTCAGGCGATCCTTCAGCCTCAGCCTTCCAGGTAGCTGGAACTACAGGCCCCCATGCTTGGCTAATTTTTTTGAAATTTATTTTTTGTAGAGACTCAGTATCGCCAAGTAGCCCAGGCTGGCCTTGAATCCCTGAACTCAGGCAATTCTTTTGCCTCGGTCTCCCAAAGTGCTGGGATTATAGGCTTGAGCCAACCCCCCGCCTCCCCCCACACACACCGCGCCTTTCTCCATGGATTTTATGGGCCAGATCCACAGAAGTGAAACAACAAAAACTTTCAAGTTTTTTGAGTTCAGTTTTCAATATTGGTGATGCTTTCCTGTGAGGAACCTGCCTCTCTTTTTATAAAGGTACAAAACGGAAAGAACTTTTTCCTACTTCCCAAAAACATACAAGAATTAGCTCCGACATTCTCTATATCAATTTTGTTGTTGTTGTTCACTCATGCAAAGCTTTTGTTGTTGCTCTTTGGTTTCGTCATGAAAACAAGTAACTTACACTATTGGATGGAGAGTTTATTGGAAAATTCTGAAGTACAACAGATGGATTACGGAAGGTGGATATAGGAAGAGTTAAGAATTTGTCTGCTTTATTACAATGAAACTTGAAGTGACAATGCAGGTTTAGCACACTCTTAAATTTAAGAAAGATAATCGTTTTTTAGTTACTGATTTGTTCAGTTATTAATTTGTCCATCAGATTAACAGAGCTGATATCAAACGTTGGACTCCTACAGGGGCCAGGCCAGGCTCTAATTTTTTTTTTTAACACTTGACAGTTTCTAAGTAGCCACATAAAATTGTCAGTTACCTATTTCATGAAAAAACCCTCTCTGTGCTAGGGGTAAAGGACAGACAATGGAATGTCCAATTCCCCACTTGGCTTAAAGTAGAACCTTGTTCCCTTTTAGAAATGTGCAAGGAAACTCCTTTTTGATGAAAACCCGCAGACGTGGCTTTCGAGATTTCAAGGAAGTCAATCTCACCTGCGCTGCACAGGCAGGTCCTGCGCCACTGGCATTTACTCTGGCTGACCCCATGGAGCCCTAGAGAATGCTTATTAGAGAATGCTATGAAAAATCGCAGGCCGCAGAGAGAATATAGGGAGGAAGAGGGGACTGTGATTACCTGGGGCTCGGGAGAGGTGGGCCCATGAGGGCTTCAGCGTGACTCGGAACAAAGGAGGGAGCAAAAATGTTCCTGAGATAACCCAAGGCAAAAAAAGAAAAGGGCGGGGGCGGGGGGAAGCTATGAGCATGCTAAGATTCTACCTGGTAAACGGAGGCTCTCAGAAACTATAAATAAAGAAAAGAACAGGCACCATCCTGTTCCCGTCTGGTTTCGAACCAGGGACATTTTCGCAAATGTGACAACTACTGCACTACGGAAACACCCCAGCGTGCTCTTGAATAGAGGCTCCTAGACCTAGATAATCCAAAATCCAATTTTGGAATCCCTTTTCTACTTAAGTTTCCCTGCATATTCCCACTCCCCTCTACCCACCCTGGTAGTACTTTCATATCTTTCAGACTTCTCACTTATTAAAATAAAAACTACTACATCCTGTTGTTATTTGCCTGCCACAAATTAGTACATATATTCACAAAATATTTTTACCAGAATGCCTAGCAAACTATTCATAATAATCAAAAGAACTGGAAACGTCCCAAGTGTCCAGCCGCAAGTGTATTAATAAATTCACGTGAAATAATCTGTTGAACAAGAAAGAACAATCTACAACATGTAACTGAATAACATAGATATGTTGACTAAAAGAAAACAGACACAAACAGAAAAGGATATATACTAAGGCTCCATTGATTTAAATAAAAAAGCGGGTAAGATTTCTCTCGCAGATCGAGCAGTAGTTCCCTCTGGGGAGAGTGGACAGTCACTGGAAAGGAACTGGAAATGTTCTCTGGTTTCCTGGGTGTGTTCATTTTGTGTGGAATGGTCAAGATGAACATTTATGTGTATGTATGAGGGGTACAGGGAGACTGCTTTATCAAAGATGGCATTAGTGTATGCAATTGTGGGAACTGGCTAGTAAATGCTAAAACCATAGGGCAGGCTGGTAGAAAACGTAGGTCTTCAAAAAGGGCAGCCTGAAAACAACACAGAATAATCAATAAAGCCAAAAATTTGTTCTTAAAAAAAAAAAAAAAAAACAACTCAGCAAAATTTGCAAACATTTAACTGGAACGACTAAGAAAAAAGAGAGGAGACTCAAATTATTAAAATTTGAAATAAGAGTCAAGGCAGTACTGCCAAATTTACAGAAATAACGAGTATTAGAGACCGGGTTCGGTGGCTCAGCCTGTAATCCCAGCACTTTGGGAGGCTGAATCGAGTGGATTGCCTGGACTGGCGGGTTCGAGACCAGCCCTGGCAAATTGGCGAGAGCTCATCTGTATAATAAATAAAAACATTAGCCGGGCATGGAAGCATAGCGCCTGTAGTTCCGGCTACTTGGAAGGCTGAGGCGGAAAGATCGCGGAACCCAGCAGGTCGACGTTGGTGTGGCCGTGAGTGTGCCACTGCACTCCAGCCTGGACGACAGATACTCCAAGTCAAAAAAAAAAAAAAAAAGAGGCGTATTAGAGAATACTTATTAGAGAATGCTATGAAAAATTGTATGCCAGACTGGATAACCTAGATGAAGTGGAACTCATAATCTACCAAACTGAATCATAAAGAATTGGAAATCTGAATAGACCTATAACTAGTCAGGATATTAAAGCAATAATCAGAAACCTACTGAGAAAAGAAGCCCTGGACCAGCTGACTTACCTGGTGAATTCTACCAAACATTTAAAGAATAATTAAGCAATCCTTTTCAAACTTTTCCATAAACCTAAAGAGTGGAAAACATTTCCTAACTCATTCTATGAGGATGACATTACTCTGATGCCAAAGCCACAGAAAGAAAAGAAAGCAGACCAATATTCCTTATAAATACTGACACAAGATTTCTCAACAAAATACTAACAAACTCAATTCAGCACTGTATTAAAAAGATAACACTTTTTATAACACCATAATAAAGTAGAATTTATTCCTAAAATGCAAGGATAATTCAGCATATGAAAAAAATCAATTAACGTAACATATACCACATTAAGAGAATGAAAGAAAAATAATAATAATTTGAATTGGTGCAGAAAGACTTTGACAAATTTCAATTCTTCATTGATAGTATATGGGAACATTTCCATTTACAATAGCATCAACAAGAATCAAATACTTAGTAATAAGCTTAATCAAAAAAGAGAAAGACTTGTATGCTGAAAACTACAAAACATTGCTGAAAGAAATAAAGAAAGCACCAATAAATGAAAAGACGTTGGTGTTCAATGATTATATTTAACACTACCCAAAGCTGTCTATAGATTCAATGCAAACACTATCAAAATTCTAAAGATATTTTCTAAAGAAATAGGAAAATCCATCCTAAATTCATATGGAGTCTCAAGGAATCCTAAATAGCCAAATTAATCTTGAAAAAGAAGAACAAAGTTAAAGACTTTGTATATTCTGATCTCAAAATTTATTATAAAGCTAAAGTATAAAAACAGTATGGTGGTATTGGGGCCAGGTGTGGTGGCTTATGCTTATAGTCTCAGCACCTTGGGAGGCTAAAGTGGAAGGATTGCTTAAGCCTGGGAGTTTGAAAGCAGCCTGGAAAACATAGCAAGACTCTGTCTCTATCTTTTTAAAATACAAAGAAAATAACATGGTATTGGCGTAAGGACAGATATATATACAGGCCAAGGGAAGAGAGCTGAAAGTCCAGAAGTAAACTTTTGCATATATGGTCAGTCAATTTGTGACAAGAGTGCCAAGACCATTCATTGTAGAAATGAGAGACTTTTCAACAAATGGTACTGGGAAAACTGGATATCTACATGAAGTTGAATGCTTATCCTATAACACACATAAAAATTAGCCCAAAATAGATCAAAGACCTAAACATGAGAACTCAAGCCATAATAATCTTAGAAGAAAATATTGGGGAAAATCTTCATGACATTGGATTTAGCAAATAATTTATTGGATATCATACCAGAAGCACAGGAAACAAGAACAAAAATAGATAAACTGGATTTCATCAAATTTAAAACATTTGTGTATCGTAGGACACTATCAAGAGAGTAAAAAAGACAAACCATGGGGTGGATGAAAATATTTGTAAAGTATACGTCTGATAAAAAATTGATACCTAATATATATGAAGAATTTCTGCAACTCAAAACAACACAAAACAACCCAATTCAAATTGGGCAAAGGACTGTAACAGACATTTTCCAAAGAAGATACACATATAGGCAATAAACACATTAACAAATGCTCAACTTCATTAGCTATTAGAAAAATGCAAATCAAACCATAAGACAATACCACTTCAGATTCCTTGGCATTTATTAGAAAAGGAAAAGAAAAAAAACCCACAAAACCACCAAAAAGCAAAATAAATATTAGGATGTGGAAAGTTACCATCTTTGTGCATTGCATATGGAAATGTAAAATAGTGCAGCCACTATGGAAAATAGTATGGTAGCTGCTCAAAAAAATTAAACACATTATTACCATTTAATCCAGCAATTCCATTTGCAGGTGCTTATCCAAACACATTGAAAGCAGAAGCTCAGACAAGATACCTGTACCCCAATGTTCTCAGCAGCATTATTCACAGTAGTAAAAAAATGAATTCACCCCAAATGTCCATCAACAGATAAATTAATAATATGTGATATATACATACAACAGAATATTTTTCAGCCTTAGAAAAGAATGAAACTCTGATACATGCAACAACATGAATTTGCCTTGAGGATATTATGCTAAATTAACATTTTTTAAAATGTAGAATTTAAGACAAGAAGTATTACCATAGAGACAATTCATAACAATAAAAGAGAAATTTCATGGTGACAGAAGAGAGATCTTTTACCAAAGAGAAACAAAATTCTAAGTATGTATGCATAGTTTCAAAATATATAGACCAGAAATGGCATGAAAACATATCTACACAAATCTGTACACAATTATTCATAGGTGCTTTATTTGTAATAGAAAAACACTGGAAACCACTAAAAAGTCTTTCACAATATGAATGGTTAAATTAACTGTGATACATCCGTACCATGGAATACTACTCGACACGGAAAAGGCAGGAACTACTGATATTACAAATTGCATAGATCTTAAGAGCACTATGCTGTGAAAAAGGCAAATCTTAAAAGGTCATCTACTATATTATTCTATTTATAGAACATCCTCAAAAAAAAAAAAAAATTGGTTGGGCACGGTCCCTAACACCTGGAATCCCAGCACTTTGGGAGACTGAGCCAAGAGGATTGCCTGAGCCCCGGAGTTCGAGACCAACCTGGGCAATATGATGAGAACTTGCCTCTACAAAAAAATAAAATAAAATAAAATTAGCTGGGCATGGTGGCTCGGGAGGCTGAGGAAGGATCGCCTGAATCCAGCAGGTCAAGGCTGTGGTAGCCATGATGGTGCCACTGTACACCAGCCTGGGCAACAGAAGCTCCAACTCAAAAAAAAAAAAAAAAAAAAAATTATAGGTTAAGAACACATTAGTAGTTGTCAAGGGGAGAGGGGAGTGAGTGTGACTAATTAAGGAGTGGCAACCAGGAGAGGTTTTTGTGGTGATGAAATTGTTTTGTATCTAGTTTCCAGTGGTAGTTGCACAAATCTATACATGTGATAAAATGACCTAGAACTATACACACAACTTACAGTGTCAAATTTCTGGGTTTGGTATTGCACTACAGTTATATAAAATGTAACCACTGAGAGAAACTGAGTTAAGTGTACGGGGTAGGTCTCTGTATTTTCTTTGTAACTTCCTGTAAATCTATAATTGTTTCAAAATTAAAAGTTAAAAAATACCAATGGAACCAAGAATAGAAAAATCCACACTCAAGGCTTAAGGCTTTACATACTTCCTTTTGCAAAAGAGCAAAATAGATAAATAATACAATCAGTAAGGGTATAAAATATCTTTTTTTCTGAGTTGGAGTCTCACTCTGTCGCCCAGACTGGAGTGCAGTGGCCGCTCCCGGCCACGCAGCCTCGACCTGCTGGGCGCCGGCGATCCTTCCGCCTCAGCCTTCCGAGTAGCCAGAATTACAGGTACGCGCGACCACGCCCGGCTGATTTGAGGTATAAAATATCTTAACCTCCCTCCCCCTTCTCCCTTCCTCTCTCCTCCCCTCCCATCCTCCTCCCTCCCTCTCTCCCTCTCTCTCCCTCTCTCTCTCCCTCTCTCTTTCCCTCTCTCTCACCCTCTCTCGTTCGTCTGGGTCTCTACTGTCCAGACTGTAGGGCACGGGGACCCCCTGGCTTCCGGCGATCTTTCCGATTCAGCCTCCTGGATAGCTGGGACAAGCATGCATCATCATGCCCAGCTAATTTTTTAAAAATTTTTTTGTGTGCAGACAAGGTCTCATTATGTTGCCTAGGCTGATCTTAAACTTCTAGGCTGAAGCAATCCTCCAGCTTCAGCCTCCCAAAGTGCTGGAATTATAGGCGTGAACCACGGTACTGACTCTAACTACACTCTTAACCAAACAAGTTGACGTATTAGATTTATGTAAGACACAATACCAAACAGCTGCCAAACAACTTTTTTCTTTTTCTTTTTTGTTTTTTTTTTGAGTCGAGGTGTCACTCGGTCACCCAGACTGGAGTGCAGTGGCACGCTCCCGGCCACCGCAGCCTCGACCTGCTGGGCTCAGACGATCCTTCCGCCTCAGCCGTCCAAGTAGCTGGAACTACAGACGTGAGCCACCACAACCGGCTTTTTTTTTTTTTTTTTTTTTTTTTTTTTTAAATAGAGCTGAGGTCTTGCCATGTTGCCCATGCTGGTCTGGAACCCCTGGGCTCAGGTAATTCTCTTGCCGCCGCCCCCCGACAAGTGCTGGGATTACAGGCGCAAACCACCGTGCCCAGCTGCCTGCCGTTTCGTTCTTGCGGAGGACCGGCAAAAGGAAGACCCAAGGGATGAAGAGCAAGGGGACATCGCTGGCTTCCGACTTTATGCAGATCACAGGAGTTTGCATCCCCCCCGGTCCCCCCCCCAGCTCTGAGCCGTCCCTGACTCCCCACTGTGGGTCTGAGGCCCTGAGAAGATCCTGACACTGAACGTTTCCTTATGCTTTGTCACCATTTGCGACTCTTTCTTTCCTTTTTTTTCCTGAGTCAGAGTCTCACTCTGTCACCCAGGCTGGAGTGCAGTGTTACACTCATGGCCACCGCAGTCTCAACCAGTTGTTGTGCTCAGGCAATCCTTCCACCTCAGCCTTCCAAGTAGCTGGAACTACAAGCACGTGCCACCACACCAGGCTAATTTTTTGTTTTTTTTAAATTGTAGAGATGAGGTCTCACGAAGTTGCCCAGGCTGGTCTCAAACCTGTAGGCTCAGGCTATCCTCTCCAACTTTTTTCAAATGCAAATGGAAAATTCAGAAAAGTGAATAAGTAAGATTATCTCTTTATATGCCAAAGGACTGAAATAATAAAGTGTTCTCTAATCAACATCAATTAAACTAGGAACCAATGACAAAAAGAAAGAATATTGCCAAATACTGGAAAACTAACATCACACTCCTAAATAACCCGTAGGTTAAAGACAAATTGCAAGGGAAATTGAAAAATAGTTTGAACTAAAAAATAACCAAATACAACATATCCAAATTTGTAGACATCTTCCAAAACAGTTTTCAGAAAGAATATTATAGATTTAAATGCATGTATTATTCAATCTAGCATAAAAGAAGCTAAGAATGATCACTCAGTCCTAAAACAAGTAAAAACCTGAACAAACCAAAAAACCAACAACTCTTCTTAGATCTGTCAGAAAAGTGAGGTCACAGGGCAAACCATTGACCCCCAAATAGGAGTGATAGAGACAAATACAGAGAATCACAACTTACCAGAGCCAGATCCTGCCTGTGAACCAGTGCTGGAGTAGGGAAACCTGAAGTCCAATTAGGGAACTGCTGGAGACTTTCCGTGGACAAGTCTGAGAGAAAAGAATCTCCAGAACCCAGTCATCTGGGCCCCACAATTTTGAGCATTTTATCTCAGGAGCTCAACCAAGTTCTCACAGAGAATATGAGAGAAAGATTTCCTTGTGCTTCTGTCAGGAAAAGAAAAAAAGGAACTATTTTGAAATAGACTTCCAGAGCATTCTGTTCTTCCTAATGAGGTCTACACTCTGGAGAAACTGTTTAACCAGAGCCTGACCTGCTGGGTTTTATCAGAGCCTCACTGACTGGGGAGAGGAAAGTAATCAACTCCATCTCACTCTAGACATCCATTCCATCTGAAGAGGGGAAAAATCCAAGAAACATGTCTGAAGTTCACAGTGTAGAGGCACAGGCTCACTACACAGACTGAGACCTACTTGTAGGACTGTGGAACATTTTTCTTCTCTCCACACCTTACCACCCCATTACTAAAAGCCTATTTAGCATAGTTCCCTTTACCGAGTTTAGTATTTTTGGCTATGAAGAAAAAAATAACAAGACATACTAAAAGGTAAAATACACAGTTTAAAGTAAGAGAGCATCAGATCCAGATTACGATTTGGCAGGGATGGTGGAATTCTCAGACCAGGAGTTTGAAACAACTATGATGAAGATGCTAAGGACTCTGATATATAGACAATCTGCAAGGTCAGATGGGCATTGTAAGCAGAGAGATGGAAATTCTAACAAATCCAAAAAGAAAAACTAGAGATAAAAAACATTGTCACATCAAGAGAATGAAAAGACAAGTCACAGACTGAAGAAAATACTTATAAGAGATAGAGCAAAGAACTGTTATTCAAAACATACAAAGAACTCTTAAAAGTCAACAGTAAGAACACAAACAATCCAATTAAAAAGTGGACCAAAGACATCTTAGCAGTCGCCTCACCACTACATCATGTGTTTAGGAAGATGCAAATTAAAAACCATGAGATACCATGACATGCCTTTCAGAATGGTCCAAATCCAGACCACTAACATCAAATACTGACAAAGATGTGGAGCAACAGGAACTCTCATTCATTGCTGGTGGAAATGCAAAATGATACAGCCTCTTTGTAAGACAATTTGGCAGTCTCTTAAAAAGCTAAGTATATTTTTACCATACAATTTATTAATTTCACCCCATTATATTTACACAAAGAATCTGAAAGCTTAGATCCATGAAACCTGCACATAATTGTTGACCACAGCTTTATTTATAATTTTCAAAACTTGGAAACAACCAAGATGTCCTTCAATAGGTGATTGGGTAAACAAACTATTGTATAGTCATACAATGAAATATTATTCAGTGATAAAAATAAATGAACTATGAAGCCAAGCCAAGACATGGAGGAACCTCATATACATATTGTTAAGTAAAAGAAGACAGTCTGAAAAGGTCATATACTTACCATATGATTCCAAGTATTTTACATTCTGAACAAGGCTATAGAGACAATAAAAAAAGATCAGTGGTTGCCAGGCGGTGGGAGAAGGTGAGGTATGAATAGACAGAACACAGGGAATTTTTTTAGAGCAGTAAAACTATTCTGTATGTATTACACATTTGTCAAAATCCATAGACCTGTACACAAAGAGTGATGCCTAATGTAAACTATGGACTTTAGCTAGTCTCCATATTGCATTGAGACTGAATTAATATCAGATCATTCATTTTAACAAATGTACCACAATAGTGCAAGATAAACCTCTTGCACACAAAGGCAAAATAAAGCAGGGGATAGGAATATATGGGAACTCTATACTTTCTGCACAATTGTTATAGAAACTCAAAAATGCCCTAAAAGAATAAAAAGTTTATCTAAAAAGGTAAACACAGGAGGTAACATAATTGTAAATAGCTGTAGCTGTTTCAAAAGTAGAAAAACTTTATTATCTTAAATAATCAGGACAGGCATGGTGGCTCATGCCTATAATCCCAGCACTTTGGGAGGCTGAAGTGAGAGGATTGTCTGAGCCTACAGGTTCGAGATCAGCCTGAGCAACTCGGTGAGACACCATTTCTACAATAAATCAAAAAATTAACTGGGTGTGGTGGAGTGTGCCTGTAGTTCCAGTTGCTTGGAAGGCTGAGGCAGAAGGTGCCAGTGCCTGCTGGGAGGGTGCCACTGCCTTCCAGCCTGGGTGACAGAGGGAGACTGATACTCAAAAAAAAAAAAAAAAAGAAAGAAAGAAAGAAAGAAAAGAAATCAAGGAATTAGAAAAAGAAATAGTCCTGGTAGTTAAAAGAATAATCCTAGTACTTTTTGGAAGCAATAAACTGAATTGTTAACACAGTGGCAAAGCATGAAGGATTTTTGAAAGGGGTTGAGTGGTCGATTTAGAGTTACCCATAATCACAAGGTTTTTGTTTTGTTTTTTTAAGCCAGCAACAAAACCAAATCAAAGGAGGGGTCAAAGAATCAAAATTAAATCCTTACTGTGCTACCACAGACAAATATCTAGAGCTCAAGGATCAGGAGCTGGACTCACTGTGGGATACTCAAGCTGCCAATCATGGAAGAACCACAACAAATGTGAAAGAATTATGTGCCTGAGTGAAGAAGATGGGTGAGTGAGTGGACTTGCACTCCTGTGTGACTCATGGTACCAAACTGTCAAAGACAAAACTGGATAGATGAGGAGGTTGATTTTTATTCAGGCTATTGCAATCAGGAGAACACTCTGGATCTGAAGATCAGAATGTCTGTGCAGGGTAGTTTGCCTTAGACTTTTATAGGGAGGGGTAGATAAGTTACAGGTGAGGTTATTTACATTTGAAATTACTTCGTAATCGGGAAAATTTTCACAATAGACCATATACTGAGCCATAGACCAAAATTCCATAAATTTCCAATGATTTAAATTAGTCAAATATACTCTCATCTCACAGTGGAATTCAATGGTAAAGCAGCTTTTTAAAGGTGAAAATTTCCATATGTTTGGAAATTAAGCAGCAAACACATTTCTAAATAACCCTTGAGTCGAATATAAAATCAAATGGAAAATAAAAAATAGTGGAACCAAATAATGAAATTATGACATATTAAAAGTGATTGGATGATGTTAAAATCGTGCTGAGATAGTTTTGTCTCTAAGTGTATGTGTTAGAAATAAAAAGGTGAAGCCGGGCTTGGTGGCTCAGCCTGTAATCCTGCGCTTTTGGGAGGCTGAGGTGAGTGGATTGCCTGAGCCCACATGTTCGAGACCCGCCTGGGCAGCGAGACTTCATCTCGACAATAAATCAAAAAATCAGCCGGGCTTGGTAGCACATGCCTGTAATTCCGGCTACTTGGAAGGCTGAGGCGGAAGGATCGCCGGAGCCCAGCAGGTAGAGGGTGCGGTGGCCGGGAGCGGCCACTGCACTCCAGTCTGGGCGACGGAGTGAGACTCCAACTCAAAAAAAAAAAAAAAAAAAAAGTTGAAATTTAAACGTTTAAACTTCCGGCCGGGCAAGGTGGCTCACCTATAATCCCAGTACTTTGAGAAGCCGAAGTGAGAGGATTGCCTCAGTCCACGGGTTTGAGACCAGCCTGAGGAATTTGGTGAGATCTCATCAATAAATCAAGAAAAATTAGCCAGACATGATGGCGCGTGTCTACAGTTCCAGGTACTTCGAAGACTGAGAGGGAAGGATCGCCTGAGGCCAGCATGTCAAGGCTTCAGTTGGCTGTGAGGATGCCAGTGAACTCCAGCCTGGATGGCAGAGTGAGACTCCAACTCAATAAACAAGCAAACAAAGAAATAAATATTCACACTTCCAGTTCAAGAAGCTAGATAAACAAGAGTAAATTAATCCTAAGAAAGTAAAATGAAGGAAATACTAAAAATAAGAGCAGAAATTGATTAGAATGAAAAGAAATATACAATAGAAAAAATCAATAAAACAGATTTATTTTGTTTGTTAAAGATTAATAGAACCAAGAGGATTGCCTGAGCTCAGGAGTTCAATATCAGTAACTGAAAAAAAAAAGATTAATAGAACCGATATCACTAGCATAATGATAAAAATGGAGAAAACATAAATTACTAATATTAGTATAAAAAGATAAGATGATATTACTAACTCCTTTATGTCAACGACGTTAACAATTTAAATTAAATTTAGACGAAAAACACAATTTGCCATAGGTGACATAAGAAGAAATAGAAAATCTGACCTATCTTATATATCCATTAAAGAATTAGGATCTCAACATTATTCACAATACAAAAACATGGAACCAACCATGCTGCCCATCATAACTGGACTGGATTTTAAAAAGTGTGGTACATATATACAATAGTAATATACACATATTACTCAACCATAAAGAAGGACAAACATCTGGACTTCGCAGCAACTTGGGTGGATTTAGATTCTATCATCCTCAGCCATCTATCACAAAAACAAAGAACAGAGTACCACATGTTCTCACTCATAAGCAGATCCTGAACATTTACCACAATACTATAAGAAAGAGATTGGCAGTAGCGGGATACTGCCGGGGTTAGGAGAGTAGGGCACACAACATCAGTAAGGGTACCTGATCTCAAACCAGGCAAAGTGGGGACCAAAAGGAGGCCCAAACTTTACCTATATGACGATCACCTATATACCTAATCCTGAATTGTACCCCATATCTTTAAAATAAAAAATAAATAAATAAAAAAGATTTAGAATCTCTGATTTGAAATTTTCCTACAAAGAAACTTTAGATCCACATAGATTCACGTGTGAATTCTTCCAAATATTTAAGAAAGAAATAATACAAATTGTACACAAAGTCTTTTAGGTAATATAAGAGAGAAAGTTTCAGGCTGAGCATGGTGGCTCACGTGTATAATCTCAGCACTTTGGGAGGCCGAGGTGAGAGGATTGTCTAATCCCATGGGTTTGAGACCAGCCTGGGCAACGTGACGAGACCTTATCTTTACAATAAATCAAAAAATTAGCCGGGCATGGTAGTGCATGCCTGTAGTTCCAGCTGCTTGGAAGGCTGAGGCAGAAGGATCACCTGAGCCCAGTAGGACGAAGCTGCAGTGGCCGTGAGCATGCCACTGCACTCCAGCCTGGGTGACAGATTAAGACTCCAACTCAAAAAAAAAAGAAAGCATCCCCGTTCATTTAATGAAGTTAGTATGATGCTGCTATTAAAACCTGACTAGGACATTACACAGCAAGAAAACTACAGGTCAATATATCTCAGGGAAATAGATGAAAAATCCTAAATAAGATACTAGCAAATGGAAACCAGTGACATATTCTAAGAATAACCTATTATGACCACATGGAACTTATTCTATAAATGCAAAATTGGTTTAACATAAAAAGACTAGTTTACCACACTAAACACTAAAAAAAGAAGAAAAATTACATGTACATCTCAATGGATACAGAAAAATCATTTATAATTCAATGATTCAAATCTCACTTATAATTATAATTCTTGCATATTAGGAATAAAATATATCTTTTTCAATCTAATAAGTTATATTTGGGAAAAAACAACCCTAGAGCTAACCTTCTACTCAATAGTGACATATTGAAATCTTTGCCATTTGTGGTTGGAAACAAGACACGGGTGTTCACTATCACAGTCTCCATTCAGCATTGTGCTGGAGAGTCTAAACAGTTAGATAAAGCAAAAACAAACAAAACAAAACAAAACAAGAACAGCAAAAGATAAAGAATGAAGACTAGTAAAATCACCATTAATCACATATGATATGATTGTATACATTAAAATCGAGATTATCAACAGAAATTAGCATTAATAAATACATTTAACAAATTTACAGGTGGCAACAGTGCTCAAGCCTGTAATCCCAGCACTTTGGGAGGCATAGGTGAAAGGATTGCCTGAGCCCAGGGGTTTGAGACCAGACTGGGCAATTGGCAAGACCTTGTCTTTACAATAAATAAAAAACAATTAGCCTGGCATGGTGGCATGAGCTGTAGTCTTATCTACTTGAAGGCTGAAGTGGAGTGATCACGTGAGCCCAGCAGCTTGAGACTGTGGTAGTTGTGATCATGCCACTGCACTCCAGCCGGGGCAACAGAATGAGACTTCAACTCAAAAAAGAAAACAAAAACAAACCAAAAAACAAATTTACAGTATAGGAGGTGGATGTACATATAATAAATATAAATGGCATGTCTCTACACTAACAATAGCAATTAGAAAATGGGATTTAAAAAGAAATACCATTTACAAACGTCAATACAGGAAGTTAATTTTTTTAACTTTCAAAATAACCCCAGATTGAAAATAATGCAAATATTTATCATATTCGGATAGTTAAATAAATTGTGGTACATTTGTAAAATGCAAGTCGATGAAAATGAACAAACCGCTTTTATAGGTAAAAACAGGCAGGTCGTGGTGGCTCATCCCTGTAATCCAGCACTTTGCGGGGGCGGAGGCGAGGAAATTGTTTGAGCTCATGGATTCGAGAACAGGCTGGACAATTTGGCGAGACCTCATCTCTGCAATAAATACAAAAAATTAGCTGGGCTTGGTAGCAGGCGCCTGTAGTTCCGGCTAGTTGGAAGGCTGAGGTGGAAGGATCCCTGAGCCCAACAGATTGACGCTGGGGTGGTGGTGAGCGTGACACTGCACTCCAGCCTGGGCCACGGAGTGAGACTCCAACTCAAAAAAATAAAGGAAAATAAAATAAAAAACAATAATAATAACAATAATCCGGGCATGGTGGCTCATGTCTGTGGTTCCAGCTACTTCGAAGGCTGAGGCAGAGGGATTACCTGAGCCCAGCAGGTCAAACTATGGTGGTTGTGCCACTGCACTCCAGCCTGGGTGACGGAGTGAGACTCCAGCTTAAATAAGTAAATAGATAAATAAATAAAAATATATTCACACACACACACACACACACACACACACACACACACACACACACACGAATGAAACCCAAAGAAAATGTTGAGCAAAAGAAGCCAGACATATGAAAATACAGATTCTATTTGATTCAAGGTATATGAAGGCTGTTTTTGCCTTTGATTTTGTTTTTGTTTTTTAAAGATAAAACATATGATGAAAGAGTTCAGAACATTGGTTGACTTAAGAAGGGTTCAAAACGAGATGCGGCATGAGGGAGCTGATGTTGGTTACCAAACAGGGATATAAACTAGTAAAATGCATCAAGCTGTACTCATAAAGTTTATATGCTTTTTGTTACTTATAATAATTTGATAGCATAGAGGAAGAAAGCAACTGAAAGAATAAAAGATTTGAGTGCCACATTAAAAATGATCACAGATGGCTTTGACTTGAATTCTAGGAAGCGTTTCTTTTCAGCAGGAAGCTTTGAATTACCAAACTCTGATGCCTATCCAATTCATATCTTTAGGAACCATATGTTTGTTTGTTTGTTTTTACTTTCTCTGAGATATAACATCTAGAACAGAGACTAATAGTGGCAAAATAGCGACCGATATTTGAAAGTAACTGACAAAAAGAAAAAAAAAAAAAAGGAACCTTGCAGGGTAGCTGAAATAGTTCAGGTGGGAGAGCACTAGACTGTAGCTCTAAAGGTCCCTGGTTCAATTCAAGGTATATGAACAGGTGGTGCTCTATTCCTTTTTTTGCACAGGTCACTGACTTTTTTAAAACCCCATATCCATGTAAACTGTGAAATATTGACCCAGTACCTGATATCAGTTACCTACAAATATCTAAGTCCACAGTGCCATTTCTATGGTAAGAGGCAACTTACACTTACTTTTAATATGAAAAAGGCACAAGGGTACTTGCCTAATGAACATTTGCATACCTAACCCTGAATTGTGCTCCACATCTTTAAAATAAAAAATTAAAAGAGAGAGAGAAAAAAGTATGACAGTGAAAAGACTAATATAGTGATACCTGCACTACCATGTCCATTACAGCATTATTCACAATAGCTAAAATATGAAAACAATTCAAATGTCCATTGACCGATAAAGGGATAAAGAAAATATATATACATACAATGAAACATTAGTCAGCCTTAAGAAATAAGAAAATTCTGTCATTTGTGACAACATAGATGAACCCGGAAAACATCATGCTGAATGAAATAAATCGTTCATAGAAGGACAAATACTGCATAATGCCACTTATATGAGGTATCTAAAATAGTCAAATTTATGAGAGCAGAAAAAAGAATACTGATTGACAAGGGATGAGATGGAGAAATGGAGGGTTCTTTCTCAATGGGTATAAAGTTACAGTGACCCAAGACGGGCAAGTTTTAGATATCTGCTGTACAATATAGTGCCTCTGGTTGCAATAGGAAATTGTGCACTTAAAAATTTAACAGGGTAGATCTCAGATTTAGTTTCCTACCACACGTACAAAAAAGCAAAAAGGACAGGAGACTTTTGGAGGTGAATGAGTTATGTTTATTACCTTGATTATTGTGTGATATCATGGGAGTTTACTTATGTCCAACCTTATCAAACTATATGCATTGCTGTATATAATAAATATGTGCTTTACTCTGTATCAATTATATCTAAAAACTGCAAAAAGAAAAAAGAAAAAATATGAAAAAGGTTCATAAATCTTTTCATAAAACACAATTTCACGTCCATACACATAAGTTCCACACCTTTCAGCAATTCCTTGAGACAAAGAAAGAAAATGTATCCAATGCCTTATTTAGTGTGTGAGGATGCTATTAAATGTATCTGTAAGAATCAGGACTTAAGCATTTTCAATTCTCCACTTATCCTCTGTCTCTGCCTTCACTTATAATTTGGTGTCATGGAGTCTTACATTGTTGTCAGGACTCTGAATTTTGTAAGAATTTTTGCTTATTTCATACTATATTTTATTGTTTTCAGCATTAGGGACAGTCCCAGTTCCTGGTTAGTCATTTGACCGTGCAGAGAAGCAAAAGATGACATTTTAAACATTAATTGAATTCTCATAGTAATATTAAGATTATATGTGATTACACACACACACACACACACACGCTGTATATATATGCTGTAAAACAAAATAAACGGTGCAGCGGTGCATGCCTGTAGTCTTAGCTACTCAGGAGGCTGAGGTGGAAGGCTCACTTGAGACCAAAAGTTTGAGGCCAGCCTGGACAACATGGCAAGGTCACCCTTGTCTTTAAAAAAAAAAAAAATCGGCCGGTTCGGTGGCTTAGCCTGTAAGCCCAGCACTTTGGGAGGTCGAGGAGAGTGGATTACCTGAGCCCGCGGGTTCCGGATCAGCCCGGGCGACTTGGCGAGACCTCGTCTCTACAATAAAATGAAAACTAGCCGGGCGTGGTAGCACGCGCCTGTCGTTCCGGTTACGTGGAAGACTGAGGCGGAAGGATCGCCGGAGCCCAGCAGGTCGACGCTGGCGTGGCCATGAGTGTGCCACTGCACTCCAGCCTGGGCGACGGAGTGAGACTCCAACTCAAAACAAAGCAACACCAAAATCATTGTTAGTTAATATTGATTCAGTATTTTTCCTGAGGCAAGATTAGATAATTAATTAAAATATTCCTATCTGGAATACAATAAATATTTCAAAATTCTCTTACCAGACACTTGTGGCAGATGTTCTAGCATGTATTGCCAACAGTGTAGGTGGAGATATTAAAGATATATTTGATTGTATATAGAATATTTTTAGAATACGAGAAAATGAGAATTTAGATTATCTCCGAGGATAAGGGAGTATTTGGGATCTAAGATCGATAGGTACTTGCTTACCATTTTATACCACATGTACAGTTAAGGAAGGGCAGAAGAACTTTTACTAAGCCCTTCTTTTGGTTCAAGAATTACTGCTGGCAACGTTAGCATACCATCTCGTCCATTTAAAGCAGGGTGAAGAATAATATGGTTTTTAGATCTGGGAACTTCACTATACCAGGAAAGGCAATGGAAAGTGGGAGTGGGATGAAGAGAATAGATCTAAATCTTAGGTTTTACCAGACGAAAATGTGCTGATTTCTCTAGTCGTGGGTGCAAAATTTTGTCCAACAGTGTTTGGTTTTGGTTACAACGTGAGTGCCCAGGCTTATGCTGTTAGAACCAGAACATCATGAAGAGCCCTGAAAGGCAATCCTTTCAAACAAACAAGCTCATTTTGTTGTGATGGCTTTATACGTGGACATCAGGGGTCTATAAACACAACGTCGGAATGTACAAGAGGATCCTCGAAGGTCAGAATGCAGTTCTTTGAGACGTGTGACTGCAGAAGCCGCATCAGTTTCCTCTTATGTGATTTCTGAGCAAGTAGAAGCCTCAGCTCTTGAGACCTAGGATAAGAGCTCTGGAAGACTACCGGAATAAAACATGAATGCTGGAATCCCAACACTCCTTGCTCGCGCCACCGTCAGTTTTAGAATCAACAAAGTGACTCCAGTACTGTTGGGCTACCCCAATCACAACTCTGGATATCATCGCCGAGGACATCAACGCTTGTGTGCGACTCGTCAGAGACCCTGAGAAGACCTGGCTCCTTTCCTCAACCCTACCGCCTTCCTTTCGACGGCGTTGCACGAACCAGTTTATGAAGTTATAAGTCATTAAATAGACGTTTGCAATTTGCTATCCAGTACACGGACATGCCTCTAAAAAGGGAAGGGAAAGGCTTCCTTCGCTTACAATGGAAAATCCTACTACAATGTTTTCTCTACAAACTATATTATACTCAGCTTCTGTCAAAAATTTCCTCGTGGATTTTCTGATCTGAATCCAGGGTTAAAATAGTTTAGATTCTTTAGTTAAACTCTGTGCGTATGACTCAAAGTGGTTTTTTGGTTTTTCCTTTTTTTTTGAGGAGAGTGAAAAAAAATTTTTTAGGAGAGAAAAAAGTTCGACGAACTTAACGATTGAAAAAAAAAAAGAAGCAATTGGGTAACTATGGCCGGTTAGCTCAGTCGGTTAGAGCGTAGTGCTAACAACGCCAGGGTCGCGGGTTTGACCCCTGTACGGGCCAACGTGGATTATTCGTATTTGGATAATCTATCTTTATCTTTAATTCAAGCCACTTACAATCCCAAATCGCCACTGCCCAGAATCTAAAATTCACACTTTCTTCTCTTCATAGAGCGAGAAGGCTATTTACTTCTGTTTCGCCTTTAAAAAAAAATAAAAACATGGAAGCATTAGGAAGGATCTACTGAAGAAAACTGAGTGGAGCAGTGTGGGAGCGAGGTGGGCGTGTTTTAGGAAAGGGGAAATTCGGAGGAGGAACGAAACTGGCCTGCTTGTCTTTTAGTGAAACTTCTGGAAACCGTATTCTTTGGGCGCTTTAAAGGAGCTCAGGAGGGAGAGAGGAGCAGGCTGGCGTGGCCAGGGACCTCGCTGGTTGAGTGTGGCACTGACAGCAGCAAGACAAGGGTGAGTCTGTTTCCGGAGCGCCTGCGCCGCGTTCTTTTTTCTTACCCAAGGCAGTGTCCAAGGGAGATAAATGCCCGCTCCGTGTGAGGTTTCCACTTGGCTTTCACGGAGGACCTCTCTCCGGCTGTCAAGAGCAGGGAAGTGAGCCGGTGCTGCCAGAGCGGCAGTTCTGTCAAGCCGTTCCCCGCCCCGCCGACCTGGCCCGGCCGCAGCGCCGCCGAGCGAGGAGACAGGCCACGCTCTTTCGGAAGCGAATCCACACACTGAGGCGCTCTCTTGGTTTAGCGTGAGGAGCGTTTCCCCCGCTTGTCAGTGATTACCTCCCGGCCCCTCCCTCCACTCTGCCTCGTCCTGGAGAAGGGAGGTCCGTCGATTCAAAGAGAACAGCTCCAAAGCTGCCATTTCCCGGACTTTCTTAAACACACTCTTCCGGGATCGGTCCCTCCCTCCCTCCCTCCTTCCCTCCCTCCCTTCCCTCCCTCCGACTTTCTTTCTTTCGGAGCCCCTGTTGGTTCTCCTGTCTCGAAGATCTCGGGGCAGAGGGATACGCGCAGGAACCGCGGAGGCGGCGACGAGGTCGGAGACGCGAGGAGGGGCGGGAAGGGAAGTTGAGGCTGAGATGAGTCGGCCGGATTCAGGGTGGAACTCCGCCTGGAGGCCTTCACGAGGCGAAAAGCCGCCGAGGCACAGAGCCGCGGGCATTCCGCGTCTCTGCAGCCGTGCCTTTCTTGAACCAACCTTCCTTCAGATGTCCCATTGCTTGTGAACAGTGTCCCTGCCCAGGGAAAGAGCTGTGCGGGAGAGAGAATTCTTCCCAGTGGAAAGAACGTGGATTTTTTTTTTTTCTTTAAAGTTTCTTTGGTTTCAGTTTTCCTTTGAACAATCTTTTCCAGCCAGCCCCTTTCTCAGGTCGAGGAAGAGATAAAAAGTAGAAAAGAAAAACTCACTGTTGGCTCCTTCAACGCTTTCAGATTCCAATGGCAGCACCACGGAAGGTGAAAAATCATTTCCAGTAAAGTACATTCAAACGTTTGTTTCATACGACCTTGAAGTGCTCGGTAAAAGATGCTACTGCGAGCCAGCCAGGAGTCGAACCTAGAATCTTCTGATCCGTAGTCAGACGCGTTATCCATTGCGCCACTGGCCCGCAACTGCACGAGGTGTGGAAGTATTATTATTTTCATTACTATGTTCTACTGTACTGTGGCGACCAGAAGTAATGATTGATTCTTTATTTAGATAGAGATTAGAACTCAGACCCGTACGGATTCTAGGAAAGCATGTTTTACTTTGTGGTGGTACATCCACGTAAAATGTCTTTACTGGACAAAATGGCCAATTTTCATTTTTGAGACATTATGTGATAAGATGAATGTCTTTCCTTCAAAACAATATTCGTGTTTTTGTCTTCTCCTTTTTGTTCTGGTTTTAAGATCTTCATTACTTTTTCAGCTCAATAATCTGCCCTCACCTGAATTTCATTTTTTTATATACAGTACTTATATTGGGCATTGATGGTGTGTGTGGATAAGTAATGAGCAACTGTGTTATCTTAAATGTATATATTGCAAAAAACAAAGTCCTTTGGAATACATTTTTGGAGACACTAATTATAGTTTTCCCGCTTCTCGTCCAAAAAGGGGGGAAAAGTAATCATTCTCCATAGAGACACTTATGGTTAATGGTATCATAACTCAAGCAGATAAAGGCCCTCAAAGAAAGAAATGTAATGAGTTTTTTTTTTTTTTTTTTTTTTTAGTCAGAGTCTCACTCTGTCGCCCAGGCTGCAGGGCAGTGGCAAACTCACGGCCACCGCAGCCTCAAACTGGGGGGCTCAGGCGATCCTTCCACCTTAGCCTTCCAAGTAGCTGGAAGTATAGGCACGCGCCACCACGCCCAGCTAATTTTTTTTTTTTAAGTGAGAAAACAGGATTTATTTAGAGGACAGAAAAGCTCCCGTAGTGGGAGGGGACCCGAAGGGGTTGCCACCCAGCTAATTTTTTGATGTATTTTAGAGATGAGATTTCACCAAGTTGCCCAGGCAATCCTCTCACCTCGGCATCCCAAAGTGCTGGGATTATAGGTGTGAGTCACCGCGCCCAGCATCCCAAAGTGCTCGGATTATAAACGTGAGTCACCACGCCCAGCATAGAAGTGCACGTTTTTTAAAATCCCATATGAGGATTTAGATGCCAGTCTCATGGGTTTATATGCTGGTATCACGGAAATTTTTTGGGGATCCACGTAGTAAATCGCCACAAACTGGCAAGGCGACATCGCCATAGAAAGCGACTTCAACGCTGTGAGCAGGACTTGAACCTGCGCAAGGAAACCCCATTGAATTTTGAATCCAATGCCCTAACCACTTGGCCATCACAGCTCTAAGAAGGAAATTTTAATCTTTAGACTAAAGGCAAACAGATCATTTGCTATTTGGCGTGGAAGAAGTGACGAGAAAACATTTCACCCCATAAGGCACTCTTTTAGGAAAAAGGGGTCTCTTCTATAGCTGACGCCCAACTTCATGCACCTCACATGTATTTTGTCAGCCTGCTATATGCCAGGCACTTTGGATTCAATGGTGGCAAAACAAGCATGGTTTCCTCTATAAAAGAACTCAAGTTAGCAGAAAATCCATCTGGAGATGTTAGGGTATTAGCTAAATATAACCCCTTTGCACATGGAAAACCTCTCTAGAGAGTGTCCATCGTTGCTAAGCTTCCTCCACAGCACACTAGTTCCAGTTTACCAGCTGCTGGGTGCTCCTTTTTCCCACATAAAGTGAGCAAGTGAATGACAGTGATCTACACAGCCAAGTGAATATTGAAGCTGCCTTCATTCATCTCCAAGAGTCTTTTCTTCAATTCCCACTTTAATCTTAAGTCATATGGTGGCTCTTCAAGATTCTACCCTTCTGCTCATAGGAAATTTTGTTAGCGCAAATATCTGTTGCTTGAACAAATCTCTGTGGACTCAGTTAATTATTCTCTGTTCCTCACTCCACTTCATATCTTTTCTTCCCTTCTTACTTGACATATATTAGACTCATGCCCTTTCTACACTCTCAACTCCTCTTCCTCACTTCATGTTCCTTTGGCAAAGTCACAATCTGGGCAGCTGAACATGATTGGAGAAAAGTATATGATCAGTTGATGAACCTCACTTTAAATTCATGACAGTGAATCTCAAGTAGGTCCTCAAGGCTTCCAGGCAATTGTACCAGACATTAGACAACAGTAGAAAACCTAGATGACTGTGGGTATGGGACTCCAACTCCTATTTTTCTAAGTCTCTATTTCACACCCTTTCTCATCCCAAACCTTCAATATCTTCTCTCCTGTTACTGTGTTCATTTGATGAATTTGCTTCCTAATTCACTGAGAAAATTAAAGCAATCAGAAGAGACTTTCCATGAGCATCTACCATATCTATCCACCTACCAGCCCTGTAGGACTGTCAGTGATCCTATATTGCGGGGGCCCGCCCCGCGAGGGTCGTGAGATGTCCTGAAGGAGAGACGGATAGGCGAAAGACGAAGATAATATACCGGACACCTGCTTCCTGAACAGATGACAATTTAATGTTAGTTAACACAGAGCTTTTATACCATTCGTGAAGGGGCAAGACAAAGAAAATTCCTTCACGTATATATCTTCTAAAAGTTACCATCTAGTGGTCTTAGTAGCAAACAAACCAAGATTCCCATAGGCATTTAGACAACAAGTCTTATTCATAAAGCCAACAATGATACTTTCAGTCCAATGTCCCAAATTACAGTCCTTGAAATGTCTCAAGAAAGTTTCTTTAAGTGTATATTTCTTTATGTGTCAGGAATTTTCTCATCTTAGGCTTTTATGTTCTTCAGAGTCCTGTGATCGCCTCCCTTGTCCAGATGTCCTCGTTACTTTTCTCTTATCTTGCAGTGCTTGTTTCTAAAGAGAACTCAAAAGAAGCTTTTAGTAATGTTTCCCAGGCCCCTCAAGGTTGCTTTCTGTTTTAGCTGATCTGTCATAAAAGTGTCTGATTATTATATTATGAGTTCAGTGAAAATCCACCCTACAAATGTTAACTTAGAGTTTTAACTATTGAATTAAGTAAAAACCTTAACATTAATCTTTATCCCAAGTCAGTGAAAAAAGTGTTATAAATCACCTACATAACTCCTATACAAGTGTTAAAACTTATAATGAATTCATAATAAACTACTATAAACTTGTGCTTCTAAAAAACCTTATGTCTAAACACTAAACTGCATAATCCTAAATCAAATAAGGAGTGGATATACTTATATCATTTATTACTTAAGCAATATCTAGTAACTTATAACCAAGTGAAGGAAAGCATTCTTGATGTGCTTCAGAGTTGAACCCTTGCATATGTTAGAAAAGGCCAAACAGCATAGTGGGAAATGGAAAAATGAACCATGACATTTCCAGGTTAGCTGTGATTCTTCGCATAAACATGCCATCTTCTTCTTCCACGACTGCACAGAATTTCTTCAACTGTATCAACAGCAAAGATGGAAGACAGAAGGGCCTCAGCTGCCTGGACTCGCTTTGCGGTGGGGGGTCCTCAGCACACCTGGACTTTGTCAATCAGGCGGGCCTCTAAGGCTGGCTCCCAACACTATATGCTCTAGACAAGGTCATCAGTGATCTCCAAATGTCTAAACTCGTTTCTCAGTCCTCACTTCACCTGGCATAGCATCAGCTTTGAATACCTCTGAACAACACTTTCTTCAATTACTTGCGGGTAACAATTTTCCTGGTTGTCTTCCACTTAGTAATAAACATTTAAAGTTCCACCATGTCTTTTCATGGTTTGATAGTTCATTTCTTTTTAACACTGAATATTATTCCATTGTCTGGATGTACCACTATTTATTTATTCATTCACCCACTGAAGATCATACTGGTCATTTCCAATTTTTGGCAGTTATTAACAAAGCTGCTATAAACACGTGTGTGTGGGTTTCTGTGTAGACTTGTTTTCAGCTCCTTAAGTAGGCTTAGTTCTGTAAGAAAGTTTGGTAAACTGTCTTCTTCAGTGGCTCTATGATTTGGCATTCCCACCAGCAATGATGCTCCACCTCCTCATCAGCATGTGATGTTATCATTGTTCTGGATTTTGGCCATTCTGAGAGGTGTGTAGTGAATAATATCTCATTGTTGTTTCAACTGTATTTCCCTGATGACATATGATGTGGAACATCTTTTCATGTGTTTATTCGTCTCACTATGTTGCCCAGGCTAGTCTCAAACTCCTAGGTGCAAGCAATCCTCTTGCTTTGGCCTCCCACTGTGCAGTGTGTCATCATGCTCAGCCTATATATCTTTAGTGAGATATCTGTTAAGGTCTTTAGCCTATTTTAAAAATAGAATTGTTTGTGTTCTTACTTTTGAGTTTTAAGAGTTCTTTGTATATTTTGAATAATAGTTTTTTATTAGATGTGACTTTTGCAAATATTTTCCTGTCTATGGCTTGTCTTCTCATTGTCTTGACATTTCATTTAGCAGAGCAAAAGTTTCAAATTTTAGTGAAGCTTATTAATTATTCTTTCATGGGTTATGCCTTTGGTGTTGTATCTAAAATATTATTTTTATACTCTTGGTCACCTAGGTTTTCTCCTGTTATCTTTTAGGAGTTTTATAGTTTTGTATTTTACACTTAGATCTATAATTCATTTTGAGTTAATTTTTGTGAAGACTGTAATGTCTGTATCTAGAGTCACGTTTTTGTATGTGGATGTCCAGTTGTCCCAGCACTATCTGTTGAAAAGACTATCTTTGCTGCATTGTACTGCCTTTGCTTCCTCGCCAAAGATAGTTTACTACAATATTTATGCGGGTCTATTTCTGGGCTCTCTATTCTGTTCATTGATCTGTTTGTCTGTTTTTTTCCACCACTTTCAGAAATTCATTTTCAGAAATCCAAAGACTTTGAATGGTTTCTCTTATTCTCCTCTACCAGGAAACCTCAGGGCTCAGTCTTTGAACTCCTTTTCTTTCGTTAGCCTTTTCCATTACCTGGCCAATCTCATCTACTCTTATAGTTTAAGTAACATGCATATGCTGAAAACTCACTACTTTGTATTTGTAGCCTAAATCTCTTCCCTAAATTCCAGGCTACTATATCCAACTTCCTGATTAATATCTCAATCTGGGTATCTTAGACATTTTGAACAAGTCTTATAATAGACAATATGCTCTAACATGATTCCTGAGTGTCCCCTTGAAAACTTCCTTTAACCCTAGGATTGCATATTTCAGTTAGTGGCAATTTCATCATTTTGGATTGTAATCCTTATTTCTATTCTAATTTTCTCTAGTGTCTTTTTTTTTTAACGTTGATGAAACATTTAGGCAAAAAAATCTTGGCAAAATGCTTAACTCCAATTATTCTCTCATTCCACATATATGAAAGAATTTTCTTTGTTCTACCTTCTGAATAAATCCAGATCTAACAAACTTCTCAACTGCTACCAGCTGGATTCAAGGCATCTTCATATCTGACACGAAATACTGCAAAAATCTCTTAACAAGTTTCCCTTCTTTCATCCTTTCCAATCTTACAAAACATTTTACACAAAGCAGTCAAAGATATTATTTTGAACCTAATATGCTCTGTGGTACAGTTTTGCTCAGAACTCAATATCTCCTCATTTCATCAGAGTCGATGTCAAAGTCCTCATTGAGTCTACTGGTTGTCCACGATTTCATTTCTCCAACTACATCCATCTCTGCTCACTCTACTGCAGTGACCATTAGCCTTCTTGTTATTCTTTGTATATATTGGGCACATCACTGCCTCAGAGCCTTTGTACTGACCGTTCCCTCTACTGGGAATACTCTTGCTTGGACATATGTATGACTCCGTCATTTATCTACTTTAGGTCTTTTCACACCCTGAGCGTTATGTGTCAAATTATAAACACCCTTTCATTCCAGCACTTTTCCTCCCCATTATTTGCTTTATTTTTCTACATGTCACTTAATGATCATTTTTAAAACACACTGTATAACTTACTTATTTTGTATATTGTCTGTCTTCCCTATGAGAATGCAAACTTCATGAGGGCTGGATACTTCTTTCTACTAGATTACCAGAGCCTACAAGAGAATCTGGCATATGGATGACACTCAATAGATATTTGTTGAAAATACATAAAATATGTTTCATTATCTCACTTTACAGTTGAGAAAATGAGATTCAGAGAGGTCACTGAGTTTCCCAGAATTACAATGTATTAAGGCCAAAATTGAAATCCAGATATTCAGATTTCTTTCCTAGAGATGCCTTGGGGGAAGGGACTGTGATTGAGGTTGGGGGAGAGGGTGTGAAAAGAGAAAGGACTATAAGGGAAGTGGGCTGGTACTTGCTACCATACCAAGCAACTTTCGTCAAAACTGTGTATCTGACTAGAATTTTCTCTTTTAAAAATAGAGACAAGGTCTCATTGTGTTGCCCAGGCTCAAAGGATCTTCCCACCTCAGTCTTCCAAAGTGTTGGGATCACAGGCTTGAGCCACTGTACCTGGCTTAGAATTTTTTTTTTGATGCTCACAGTCAGGGACAGTGATATGTTTAATTTGCCTTAGGGAACATTAGCAGGACATTGGTACCATTGTTTGTACCCATTCTCGTAAATGAAAAAATGCAAACCTTTTTTCCTGAAATATGCATTTTTCTATTTTCTCCAGGGAAACAGTTCCCATAACAAGCATAATGTTTACGAGAGTTATCTCTCATTGCCCTCCTGGTCCTTAGAGACTCTTGGGCTATCTCTGCTTCCTTCAACATGGTGGAGATCTTTTAAATTATATGCTTCGTTTCACCTTTTTTTTTTTTTTTTTTTGAGTTGGAGTCTCACTCTGTCGCCCAGGCCACTCCCGGCCACTGCAGCCTCCACTTGCTGGGCTCCGGCGATCCTTCCGCCTCAGCCTTCCAAGTAGCCAGAATTACAGCATAGTGAGACCTCATCTCTATTTATAAAATGATAAAATATGAAGAAAAAATGAGCTAGTGCTGCATGGCAAGGAACACTTATGTTAGAATCACAACTCACATGCTAGCTCCACACAGGAAAGACAGGTGATCACCACAAACCTCAGTGACTCAACTTAAAATTAGAAAAATAATACTCAGAGAACCATGGTAAGGGTTCAGTCTTACATTCAGTAGCATCTATTGAGTGCCTATTATATAGAAGTAACTTCTCCTGCCCTCATGTAACTTAAGTTCCAGACATTAATCTAGTTATTACCCTGACAAATATAAAATGTGTAAGAGAAGAGAGTTCATGGCACTATGAATTTCACTGAGTGAATTTAAGGACGTCTTTCCTAAAGAAATAATAGTTTGAGAGCTAATCACAAGCAAGAGATAACTAAGCAAAGGCAAGCACAGAGCTTTTCGGCTAGAGGGGACCTCACCTCTTTCCAGTGGTGAGACTGATTGCCGAGTCCACCAAGTATGGAACCTAGACTGCAAGACACAGCAAGCTGAGACCTGAGGAGGGAGAAGTACTTAAGGCTTGGACATGCAAGGCATTTCAGGTAGTTATGCACAATGAGTGTCAAGAAGATAACACATCTAAAATGTGTACTATATATCAGATTCCTTTTTTCCTTTTAGATTAGAAAATATAGTTTATTTGAAAGAAACTTAGAGAAAGAAAGAGAAGATTCACCTCCCCAACGTCAGGGAGGGGGCCAAAGCCAGGAAGCATGGCAACAGCCGTAGCTCAAAGAGCACCTGGCCACACCAGAGTCTAGCAAGGCAGTGGTCATATATCAGATTCCTAAATTGCTAGTTCCTGTCTTCTCTTTCTTTTATCCTGCCAAAATACCCGGGATCTGAGATCTGATGTGACTTAACTTCTAAAAAAGTTAATTACATTTTATCCAATAAGTTGGAAAGAATTTATATTATCAGAAGGATCCCGAAAGCAGTCTTAGTCCTCTGGAGGCGGAGGCG
>NW_007258985.1:512295-536614 GCF_000164805.1 Carlito syrichta | reverse complement strand
GTGGGGTGGGAGGGGGTGGGTGGCGGGTCGAGGAGGAGTTGTGATCTTGGCAAATCTGGTTCTGGCTCCCCATCCGGAATGCCCAGTCTCTGCCACCTCCGGGTTGTTACTCGGTGCAGGCAAGGATGTTAACTGAGTTCAGCACTAGGAGACAAAACAATGAAATAATTTCCCTGAGTGTGGGTTAGTGAAGTGGAAAACGCACCCTCCGTGTAGTGTATGTCCATTCCAGAAGAAAAGCTGTCCTTTTAAAGTTTGTGGTTTTTTAAAGCAAAATATGTGATGAAACACAAGGCGTTAAACCTTCAAATCCTTTCCTCATTTCCGTCCCTGTTTCCGAGAAACCCGGTAAACGGCGTGCACGCTCAACGGGCTCCAGAAAAGGCAAGTTTCCCTCCTTTCACTGGGGTAGGCTCCGCCTGCTGGGAGCCCCAATTTGAGCAGAGCTGAGGGCCGATTGCTGGGTCCTTCAGCGTGGATGCGGCTGAAGAGGAGGCTCCCAGCAGCAGGCAAGAGAAGGGAGTCTGCCCAGTGCCCGCCAAGGCGCGCCTCGAACTTCCCATTGCGGGGAGAACGTCCTCCAGTTGAAGAGGCCGAGGCCAAGCCCCGCTGAGAATCAAGTCCGAGAGGATCTTCCCGCGGAGGGTGGAAACCAGGAGGGAAGGGCAGGCACGAAAATCCAAGTGAGAGTCTCCTGTGCCCAATATAGATATCCAGGGAGTTTTGAGGGCAGGGATTTCTTCATCATTCTTCCACTCTTCTCTCCTTACAACTCTTCTTCCCCGTCCACGCCTGGTGATTTCTGGAAATATTAGATGGTGTTAATAGTACTATCAGTGATACTTACTGGAGACCTCTGCTCCCCTTCACTTGACACCCGGTGGCAGTCGCTGCTGAGTTCCTTTCTTTCTCAGAAGTTCATGAGAAAGTCGCTTTGAGGAAAACGCGCACGTGCCGCTTTCGAGCTTCCAAGGAAGCGGATTTCACCTCTGTGGCGCCTGCAGAGTCCTGGGATTGACATGAAAAGGAGAAAAAAGGGGCAGAAGAATGGGGAGAGGGAGAAGTGGAGTGACACGAACTATAGCGCCGTTGGCGACAGAAGACTCGTGTTTAAATTCCTAGACCTCAAAAGAACTCCAGAGTGTCTATTCTTGAGTACAGGACTGCAAACGGAGCACACAGGTTTGCGCGTAAGAAAACAAAAGCGAGAAAAGAAATCGCGTACTTGTTTCCGCCCGGTTTCGAACCGGGGACCTTTCGCGTGTTAGGCGAACGTGATGACCGCTACACTACGGAAACCAAGCGATAACGCGTTACTCCTTTTGAAAATAGAAATATTTCTTGATGCCCTTGGTTTAGAAATCTCAGATATTTTTCTTTTGGTACCATATTTTCTAGTTGGGGTGCTGTTGTTCTTCTTACACTGTCCATGTATTGAAACGAATACTATCACATACCAATGACAAATATTTACCAGCAGAAATACTTTCACCAAATATATCTATGTTGTTCGAAGTATTCACAGCAACCTGTTCACAATAATAAAAAATTGAAAACTACCCCATTGCCCATCAAAAAAGAAATCCTAGAGAAAATGACACCAGATCTGAGACTTGATAAATGAAAAGACGTATGATAGTCGTAGACAGGTTAGAAAGAGGGTTTTGTTATTAGGAGCTGAATGGAGTGGCTATGATCTTCGGAAGAAAGTCCAGGGATTTGAAGCAGGGTTATTTACATGCACGAAAATGCCCAAATCTTCTTTTTCTTCTTCTTCTTCTTTTTTTTTTTTTTTTTGAGTTGGAATCTCACTTTGCCCCTCAGACTGGAGTGCAGTGGCAAGTTCATGGCCACCGCAGTTTCGACGTGCTGGGCTCAGGCGATCCTTCTGCCTCAGCCTTTCAAGTAGCCGGAACTACAGGCGCGCGCTACCATTTCCGGCTAATTTTTTGATTTATTATAGGGACAAGGTCTTACCAGGTTGCCCAGGCTGGTCTCACACCCCTGAGCTCAGGCAATCCTCTCACCTCGGCCTCACAAAGTGCTGGGACTACTGGCTTGAGCCACCGCTACCGGCCAAAACGCACAAATCTTGTGTTATTATCAATTTAAAAAGTGACATCAACTCACAATTCAATTCCCTCAGCAAGCTCCAACTAAGATAAATAGGAAGAAAATTATAACTAGGCACATTTTTAAAAAATAGTTGAACCAAAGATAAAGAAGAGATCCGGAGTGCAGGATCTTCTCCTGAGGATAAAGGAGGGAGCACACACTCTGGGGCTTCCTAGGATGCCATCCCAACTCCAAAACAACTCTCAACTGTAACGTGACCTGGGACCAGACTGGACAATAAAACTGATGCTAGGTGTGGTGCGGCATAAAACTCTGGATTCTCTGGCTCGTTTCTAAAATGAATTTTAGCGTGGCCAGTAAAGTTTTATAACAAAGTTTATTAGCAAGAAAAAGAAGGAAAAAGAAAGATTCAAGGCAGAAAGACTTGCCAGGTCTTTCTTTCAATGAAGAAAAACTGTCATAACTTTCCTTTTATCTTTGGTCTTACTTTTTATTTTGAAGTCTACTCTGATATTGACATACATAGGCTTTCTAAAGGTTGGTATATTTATGGTGCCTCTTTCTCCACAGTTTTGATGTAACCTATCTGTGTTCTTATTTTTTAAATAAGAAACCCAGAACAGGTAAAACAAATAGAAAACAAATAAAATTATAACGAACTTCAATAATATAGATAATTGCATAAAGTATAAATAGAATCAGCAATTAAAAGGCAGTTTGTCAGGCTAGTTAGTAAAATAAAATAAAATAAAATAAACATAGACAACTTTACCTTGCTTACAAGAAATATCACCAAAGTTTTTGAAAAGAGGAGACTGTGATGTCGTCTTAAAAGAAAAATCATTCACTAATGATATAATATCTAACAATAAGTAGTCTGGAGACAAATGAAAAATGCATTTTGAAATCTGAAAACTTGAAGTCTTTTCTAGATCAATTTTTACATAAAACATTTGAAAAAGACCTAAAACCCTGAAGAGTGAGGTGTTTCTGTTTTACCTTTTCTCCTTATTTTGGCATTCTAGGATATATTTTCAAACTATTTGTTAGTCTCTACAAATGCCCACTTCCCCATCCCTAATAATATGCACAAAATTCTGCAAGCAATGAGTGCATCTCAAAAAGCTTCTTGCTCCTCACTGTAATGTCCCAGTAAATGAATTACTACTCCATTGTTGAACATGTAGCAGTGCAAATGTGTCAGAAGACTGATGTGAAAGAGCTCTTAAAGTGGAATTGTATCTAATGCAGTGATATTATAATTTGTAAGAGTTGAGTATTTGAAAGTACTTAACGGTAATAATGATTGTTACTCTATAAAACAATTATTTATTTAATTATTTTTAGGAACAAAGTCTTGCTCTGTTGCCCAAGCTGAAATACAGTGGTGCATTCATAGGTCACAGCAACTTCGAACTCCTGAGCTCAAGAGATCCTCACATTGCAGCCTTCCAAGTAGCTGGGACTATAAGGGTTTTTGATTTGTTTGTTTGGAGGATATTTTTGTTTGTTTGGTGGAGACGGGTCTTGCTTGTTGCCCAGGCTCTGGCAATCTTCCCACTTCAGCCTCCCCAAGCACTGAGATTACAAGCATGAGCCACTCACGCGGTCTTATAAAACAATATTTACCCCGGCTCGGTGGCTCAGCCTGTAATCCGGCACTTTGGGAGGCTGAGGTGAGTGGATTGCCTGAGTCCACGGGTTCGAGACCTACCTGGGCAACTTGGCGAGACCTCATCTCTACAATAAGTCAAAATTGAGCCGGGCGTGGTAGCGCACGCCTGTAATTCCAGCTACTCGGAAGGCTGAGGCAGAAGGATCGCCGGAGCCCAGCAGGTCGAGGCTGCGGTGGCCAGGAGTGGCCACTGCACTCCAGTCTGGGCGATGGAGTGAGACTCCAACTCAAAAACAAACAAACAAACAAACAATATTTAAACAAGGTCTGCACATTCACAGTTGCGTCTTTGCAAAAAAAAAAAAAAGGTCTCTCTAATTCAGATATTATTTCCTTCCCTGGTCTATGGTATGTAATTCTTTATTCAAACAGAACTTCCTTCCTCAAGGGCAAAATGCCACTTGGCCTGGGATCCTCAGATGGACAGCTCCTTTTTCGTTCTCTGAATATAGGCTTGGTTTTGTCTTAAGTTAGCTATGTGGTTCTTTCTTTTTAATGCCCAGGAGTTAATTCCCAACATTGACACTAAATAAACTTTGGTGGATCGGTTTGGATATTTCTCAAAAGGTGAAAGGTAAGGCATAACGACGATGAAAAATGTTGGGAAAGAGAAATGATCTTTGGAGGTGTTTTCATCTGGTGTCCAGACAGGAAACTCGGTACATGAGGCAAACATGATAACTACACCACAGAAAACAAGTTCAAACATTGTTACTCTGCAGACTGAACTGAGATCTTCTGAAGTCTACTGCCCTTGTTCCCTGCTATAGTGCCTTCTTCTCCTTATCAGGACTTTTTCATGTTGAAGTTATGCTTACAATTTCACATAAGCAGCATAGCAAACATTAGGAGTGTCCAACACCCACAGATTGTTTTAAGTTATCTGAGCCTTCTATGTAAACCAGAGTGCCACAAAGAAAAATCCCAAGCATCTTGGCACTTTCCAGGACTGATGTTTATACCCTGACTTATTTGTGGTATCTGGAGTCAATCATTCCTGCAGCTCTCAGAATTTCTTTGTCCACTATATGGGCCAGGGATGCCTGTCTATAGCTAATCGTCCCCAAATTTTCATGTCAACATGTGGTCTCTCTCAAGTTTCAAACTCATATTTCCATTTCTATCTGGGTTTTATATAGGTACTAGTACAGTACACTACACACTATACTTATCAACAACCTTGTAAGAAACCTTGGGTTACACTTGACTACTCTCACACTTTTACCCTGCAATCAAACCATCCTAAAGTCCTGCTGATTTTACCTTCAATGTATGTTAGGTGTCTTTTCCCTTTGTTTTTCTATTTGTCCCTATCTGAGCCCTTAGTATTTGTTCTTCTCCACAATCTACCTCATTCTGTTATTTCTGTCTTTAAGACTGGCAGTCTAAATCCATTCTCAGCACAGCAGACAAAGAAATTCGGACTTAAACTACAAAACAACATTTAAAAAAAAAACTTAAGCCTTTCTTACAATATATACATTTAAACCTGTAAGTTTCCCTCTAAGATTTGCTTTAATTTCATGTTGTGTTTTCATTCTTTTATTGGGAAATATTTTCTGGTTTCCATCATGCTTTTTTTTAAAACTGTGGTTTATTAGAAGTGTACAGGTTATGTTTCCCAACATCCTGGAATTGTTATTGACTTCCACAGTAATTATGTTGTTATCAGATGCCATATTTTAAAAATTGGTTTAATTATTTAAAATGTATTGAGACTTGCTTTATGACCTTATTTTGGTGAATATTCTGTGTGCACTTGAAAATAATGTGTAGTCTGCAGTATTTGGTGTGCTATAAATAACAATTAAGTCAAGTTGATCAGTTAATAGTTGTAGTTTAAGTTTTCTATATCCCTCATTTTTTCTCTCTTTTCTTTCAATTGCTTATCAGTTAGTCATAGGTACCTTTAAAATCACGAACCATGATTGTGGATTTGTTTTTTCTATTTTCTTGTTTCAGTTTTCTCACTTTGCTTCACATAAGAATTAATATGGTTTCATGATGAACTGATCATTTTATCATTATATAACATTCTCTTTTTCATCAGCTCTTTTATTTCCTAGAAGTTGGTTTTTTTGGTATGCTTTTAATCACTTTATCTATATATGTGCATGATTGAGAAGTGTGGGAAAACTGATGAGAAACAGTTCTTTATACAGGCATCCTAGGAGAGGGGGAGACAGAGATCACAAATCAGTCAAGATCTAAACATCAGTCCTGAAAAGTGTCAAGATGCTTGGAATTTTTCCTTGTGGCACTCTGGTTTACATAGAAGACTCAGAGAACTTAAAACAATCTGTGCGTGTTGGACACTCCTAATGTTTGCTATGTTGCTTATGTGAAGTTGTAAACATAACTTCAACATGAAACAGTCCTGATAAAGAGAAGAAGGCACTATAGCAGGGAACAAGGACAGTAGACCCCAGAAGATCTCAGTTCAGTCTGCAGAGTAACAATGTTTGAACTTGTTTTCTGTGGTGTAGTTATCATGTTTGCCTCATGTACCGAGTTTCCTGTCTGGACACCAGATGAAAACACCTCCAAAGATCATTTCTCTTTCCCAACATTTTTCATCATCGTTATGCCTTACTTTTCACCTTTTGAGGAATATCCAAACCGATCCACCAAAGTTTATTTAGTGTCAGTGTTGGGAATTAACTCCTGGGCATTAAAAAGAAAGAACCACATAGCTAGCTTAAGACAAAACAAGCCTATATTCAGAGAACAAAAAAGGAGCAGTCCATTTGAGGATCCCAGGCCAAGTGGCATTTTGCCCTTGAGGAAGGAAGTTCTGTTTGAATAAAGAATTACATACCATAGACTGGGGAAGGAAATAATGTTTGAGTTAGAGTGACTTTTTTTTTTTTTTTTTTTTTTTTGCAAAGACGCAACTATGAATGTGCAGACCTTGTTTAAATATTGTTTTATAAGACCATTTAAGTGGCTCATGCTTATAAACTCAGTGCTTAGGGAGGCTGAAATGGGAGGACTGCTAGAGCCTGGGCAACAAGCAAGACTTTGTCTCCACCAAACAAACAAAAAATATCCTCCAAACAAACAAAACAAAACCCCTTACAGTCCCAGTTACTTGGAAGGCCGTAGTGGGAGGATCACTTGAGCTCAGGAGTTCGAGGTTGCAGTGACCTATGAATACACCACTGTATTTCAGCCTGGGCAACAGAGCAAGACTTTGTTCCTAAAAATAATTAAACAAATAACTGTTTTATAGAGTAACAATCATTATTACCTTTAAGTACTTTCAAATACTCAACTCTTACAAATTATAATATCACTGCATTAGATACAATTCCACTTATGGGGTCTTTCACATCAGTCTTCTGACACATTTGCACTGCTACATGTTCAACAATGGAATAGTAATTCATTTACTGGGACATTACAGTGAGGAGCAAGAAGCTTTTTGAGATGCACTCAATTGCTTGCAGAATTGTGTGCATATTATTAGGGATGGGGGAGTGGGCATTTGTAGAGACTAACAAATAGTTTGAAAATATGTCCTAGAATCCCAAAATAAGTAGAAAAGATAAAACAGAAACACCTTGCTCTTCAGGGTTTTAGGTCTTTTTCAGATGTTTTATGTAAAAATTACTCTAGAAAATACTTTAAGACTTCAGGTCTCAATATGCATTTTTCATTTGTCTCCAGACTACTTATTGTCAGATATTATATCATTAGTGAATGATTCTTCTTTTAAGATGATATCACAGTCTCCTCTTTTAAAAAACTTTGGTGATATCACAAGTCCAGAATCATTCAAAAAGGAGGAACAGCTATTACAATATTCAATTTAAAGTTTAAGTTAGACTTCTTGACCATTTCTTTTTATTATTTTTTCCTTTATAATATGACTAAGAGCAAAAAATGCAAAGGACAATTGCAGGCTTACTAGGAGTTACTGTGGAAAGTAACTGGGAAGATTCAAAGGTAGAGGATTCAAGCTCACCACAACTGACAGTGGATCACTGTCTTCAGCGCAGTAGCCATTGTTTCCAAACGCTAATTGATACACAGGTCAACACATTGCTTAAAAATTAGAAACACCATTAGTCATTTAGTGGTCCATTGTAAAAACGTTGAGTGCCAACTCTATTCCAAGTGTGTTGAGGGTTCTGAAAAACAATGAAATCTCTCTCAGTAATTAGGTGCATCCAAAGAATATCTGAAAGGGCCTATTTCTAAAGTTGTTTAATCTCCATCACTTGATTGCAAATGGTAAGCCTAAGGCTAAACGACAGTTACGCCAGACTACCTACGCACTTCTAATCTTATGATGTTAGGACATCCCTTGCTTTTCATGACACTGTTCCACCTCCCACATTGTTCTACTTCCCACCTCTATCCTCCATCACGAGGCACCTCACACTCCCAGCGTTTTTACAAAGTTTAAGACCCAGTGTTACTTAAGATTCATTGGGTATAAATTAACATTGTCCTCTATTCATTCACGATAATACCTCATACCAGGTGCAATTACAAAAACAGAACTGCATGTAGAATCAAGGCTGCTCTGGGAAGTGAACCCACAATCTCCTGTTTACTAGATAGGTGCTTTAACCAGCTAAGCCACACAGCCAAACCCAAGGTAAGTTCTGGTTATACATTATTTAAATATGACTTCATGTTTGTGTAAAATGCAATAATCTCAGTAACTATTTTGTCAAATGATATGAAAACAAGCAAACAAATATAAACATCTGGGTCTCAGTCAAAACCAAACAACTTTCTTTCAAAGAGATGAATAAACAGGAACTGTATTGAAATAACTATTTCCCCTTGGAAAATTGTCCCAACATGAATGCCACTAGACTCACCGACCTTTGTTGAATTCCAAAGGAAAAATGAATTAACTTTTTATTAACCATCATTCTGTTTTAACTTGTTCTCTTCTCTATTAGTGTGGAGAATCAGGGATTACTGGTCAAAGATTAGCACGTCTGACACATGGCTGCTATAAGAAAAGAACTGTGAGGACAAGCGGTACACCTATCAGATGCCCCTCCTATGTAATGACACTCATTCCTTGGCTACAGGAATGTTGGCTACTGATGACTCACAGTTGGGTCCTTCTTTGGGAACTACCCTCAGAGAAAGAGAGGCCCCTTGTTCTAATTCACACCCTGGAGCCTCTCAAATCCAATGATTGGTTGGTGGAAGAATACATAGATTTGGCCTTCCCACCTCCCCGTCATAATTCAAGACATTTTGTAAAGACCAATTCAGATTCAGATACACCTGTGAGATAAGCTGGGGCCTGTGTTACACTTGTATCAAGTTCAGCTTCTACCTTTTCTTGATCCTGCTCTCTTGGCCATCTCACAGGTGTTGATTCTGAGACTATTCTCAATAAATCCCCTGCACACAAATCTCTATCCCAGCGTCTGTTTCCCAGAGAACAGACCAATGACAAAAAGCAAGTGACTGATGCCTACTTTGGTCTCCTTAGGTCAAAGTAAGTCTAAATTTGGCCCAGCCTTTCAGAGATTATTTACCACAGCAAATGTCCTTGTGAAACAATCATTATAATGATAATAATAGTCTGTGTTGCAAACTTGCAGCATTTTCACCACAGAATAAAACAAATGAAGACATATACTAGTTAATTAAAAAGATATACAAGGTTAGTGAAAGGCGCTAAAGAACAGGAAAAATAATTTATAGCTTATCTTAAAATAATTCTAATTTATGCTATTCAAATAAGTGAAATGGGAAGTTAGCAAATAAGTGGCACATTTGGCTAGTCAAAGGATAGGATTCTCATTCTAGGAATAAATGTTAATGCAAAGTATTAAACGCGTTTTATACTAGTTGTGCATATCCAAAATATCTCATAATGTATAGGTACATATGCACACAAAATGTCTAAATAGAGAGAACATAAGGAGGGCATTAAAATACACACAGGTCAGCCGGCTCGGTGGCTCAGCCTGTAATCCCGCGCCTTGGGAGGCTGAGGTGAGTGGATTGCCTGAGCCCGTTGGTTCAAGACCCGCCTGGGCAACTTGGCGAGACCTCATCTCTACAATAAATCAGCCGGGCGTGGTAGCGCGCGCCTGTAGTTCCAGCTACCTGGAAGGCTGAGGCGGAAGGATCGCCGGAGTCCAGCAGGTCGAGGATGTGAGACTCCAACTCAAAAAAAATAAAATACACATAGGTCAATGAGCTTTTGAAAATATTACTACCCCTGACTAATAGAAACTGTCGTGGTAGGAGGAAGAGAGAAATAAAATCTTGCCAAGAAAGCAAAGGGTAAGTCAGGAATTAGCTGCTCTACTGGCTCCTACCTGGGTTGACACCGGTCAGCAGGTGGATTACGCCACGCACCTCGCAGGGGTAAATGTTTCGCGCCTTTCTCTGAATTGTCAGACCCGGGCCTCAGCTCCCCTTTCAAATCTTGGGATTTCTCCCTCTTGCAGACAGCGACCCTGACCCCGGAAACGCCCTGGTTTCGCATTCCTGTGATCTGGGGGCCCTTCTTCTGCCCAGGGACCCGGCGGAGTCAGATACTCACAAGAGGCGGTCCACGCCGTCCTTTCGCCGCTGCAGGTCACAGCTGGCACTCGGGCGCCACCAGCTGTCCAGGGACCTGGACTAGAGCTCCAAGTCTGTGACTTTCCTGCGCTCGGAGCCACCGGCCTGCGACGCGGAGCTGAGAATTCAGAGTCGTGGTGGCAGCGGACCCATCCCGAAGCTAGGCTGAGAGAGGGTGTAGCTCCTGGGTCCCAAAGTCTCCGGGGAGAGGCGCCCTGCCCGGAATGTCTCCAGGAACGGAATCCGCTCTCCACGAGCGGTAGCCGAGTCTTTGAGCTCTGCAGCAGCTCTGTGGTCGGTTCTGACCACTTGCCGCTTTGCCTGGATTGAAGCAGTTTCGAGTTCGCCCCGAGTTTTTCCCGGGCAGGAAGTTGGAAGCTCCGCTCGGGGACATTGACCTTAATCTTCTCAGATCAGAATTGGCAGTTTAAGGAAGACTGTTTCCCTGGAAGAGGCAGGGTTTTTCAAGGCTAAATATGGGGCTCACTCGCCTCCAGCCCGGGTGGGGGAAAGGTGGGACAAAAATGAATGGAATTACTTCTTCTGAAGATAAACGTCAGTAAAACAATGCTGTTTGCGAGTACTTCACAGTTTGGATAGGAGGGTAGGTTGGGTAGCGTGGCCGGTTAGCTCAGTTGGTTAGAGCGTGGTGCTAATAACGCCGAGGTCGCGGGTTCGATCCCCGTACGGGCCAAGTGTAGAAGTTGGATTTTATCCCCAAAATGCATTGTATCCCACACCTCGACTTGGCTTGTTTGTGTTTCTTAAAGCTGAATTTAGCGCTCAGAAAAGTTAGGTTCTGAACTTCCCGTCGGTGGGCCTTCCTTTAGTTAGGGCCAGAGAAGTTTAGCGGCTCATTTCTCACGGCCTCCTCAAGGTATTCTCCATGCCCCAGTCACAAGACTAAATGGCAGCAGAGGCTCTGACAGTGTGTGGCAGATACACAATCAAAGTTCTGTTTCTTAGGGCAAAATTATTATTTGCTTACTTCCTCTGAAAACAAATGGTAAAACCATCCACCCTTTAAGTTACTCTGAGACATTCTTCTTTCTCCAGTTCAGACTAGAAGGAAACAAGATTAAAGAGTGAGAAACAAAAACTTCAGTAATAAGAATGACAAAGATATTCTGGGAGCGGTGGTAGAAAAATATTAATTATTTTTATTTATTTGCTTTTTAAAATTAGTTATTATTATTATTCTTCTTTGAGTTGGAGCCTCACTCTGTTGCCCAGGCTGGAGTGCAGTGGCACACTCATGGTCACCGCAGCCTCGACTGGCTGGGCTCAGATGATACTTCCTCCTCACCCTTCCAAGTAGCTGGAAAAATATTTTTTAAAGAAAAATATAAATAAAAGAATGACAAAGATCTTTGTTTTATACACTTGGGACACTTCAGAAATGCAGAAGACACATATTTTTAAAATATTTTCAGGCCGGGCTCGGTGGCTCAGCCAGTAATCTTGCGCCTTGGGAGGCGGAGGTGAAGTATTACCTGAGCCCACGGGTTTGAGACCAGCCTGAGCAAATTGGCAAGACCTCATCTCTACAATAAATCAAAAAATTAAACGGGCGTGGTGGTGTGTGCCTGTAGTTCCAGCTACTTGGAAGGCTGAGATGGAAAGATTGCCTGAGCCCAGCAGGTTGAGGTTGTGGTGGCTGGGAGCATGCCACTGCCTTCCAGCCTGTGTAACAGTGAGACTCCTACTCAAAAAAAAAAAAAAAAAAAAAATTCTAATTGAAGTTTTTTGGTATAAATAATACATTCGTGTGACTCAAAAGGAGACACTTAAAAAGATATATTGAACATTTTTCCATTCTTACTCTGTCAACCTAGTTCTCACCACCACCTCTGCACTTAGTTTCTTATATATCCATACTGGTTTTCTTTATGTATAGACATGTAAATACTGTATTCATGGCAGTTCTTAGTTTTCTTCTTTTTCACACAAAAGAGAGCATATTTATTTAATCATTGATTTGCATTTACACTTTTAATATATCTTGGATAGCTTAAGTTGTGATTTCAACTTGTACACTGTCAAAATTAAAGCTTATTTTCAAAGGAGTTGATCTCCCTAGCCAGTAATTAAATTTGGGAACTTCTAATCCATTGTACAAAGTGCAGGCTTTTCCAGCCTAAGAAAGGGAGTGGTGAAGATGATATCCTTAATTTTCTCTAATAAAGTGAACAAAGCACTTTCTTTCTTAGGTCATTTGATCTTCAGAGAGGTTTGACCACCGGCTCTTAAACTGCTCAATAATCAAAGGGAAATATGTATGATTTCAACAAATATTTATTGATTTGCAACTCACTTTTTGGTATGGTAATCTGTTGTCCCTCATGAAAAGATGTGGAAAAAATAATGCTAAGCAACAAACTAGAATACAAAAAATATGGTGCATAAATACTTTATCTAAAAATTCACTGCCTTCATCTAACTCTCAAATGCTTCTGGAAAAAAAAAAAAACTTATGAAAACAGGAGGAGAAACAAAACAAATGTAGAGAATGTGTTAACAATTAGTGAAATTGGATAAAGAAAATATATATATTTTTGTATTATTTTGTATTGCCTCTTTAAGTTTGATGCTACATTTTTTAAAAACATCTGAAAAATGTAAACTCCATAAGTCTGTATACACACTCTTGAATTCTATTCTACTCATCAAAGGTGCTAAGTAGTAATTGCCTTTAAATGATGAGATTATTATGGACCATATTTATTTTCTTCTTTTTGTTTAGCCACACTCTACATTTTCTAAAATGAATCCTTTACATTACTTGTGTAATGTAAAAAAAAAAAAACCACAAAAACAACAACAACAACAACAAAAAACCCAGAAAGTAAAAACAAAGGAAAAAAAGCAATCCATGTCTAGGGTTTTTTCCCTCAATATATCTTCTTTTTGTATTGGATAACTTTAAAAAAGGAAGTAAATTAGTAAATAATTAATGTAAAATTTCTAGAAAGAATCTCCCTGCTATAATAGTGTGATGCGTATAGCCAGGAGTTCCTTATCTGGCTAGGAGTCATCAGACCCAAAGTTCAAATACAATATTAGTAATGAGGAGATTAATATTAATAGAAAATCAGAGCAATCAACATCCTAAGTCAAGATGCTATAAATTTGGTTATTTGAATAGGAGGATTTCTCAGAATATGGTCATCTACTGAAAAATGATGAACATGATTGTAAGAAGCAGTGTAATGACTTAGTTAAAAGAAAATTCTTTAGAGTTACACTACCAGAATGTGGACCCTACACCCTGTCCTCAGTTTTTATCTGGAAAATGAGCATGGTTAGAATATCCACTTTATAAGTTTATTATAGTGTTTAAATATGTTAATTTACTTAAGACATATAAATAGTGACTGATACCTAATAATTGATATATACAAATTCAGCTATGGCTATCATCTTTAAATATAAAATACAGAGCCGGGCTCGGTGGCTCAGCCTGTAATCCCGCACCTTTGGGAGACTGAGGTGAGTGGATTGCCTGAGCCCGAGGGTTCGAGACCTGCCTAGGCAGCAAGACCTCATCTCTACAACAAATCAAAAAATCAGCCGGGCATGGTAGCGCATACCTGTAATTCCGGCTACTTGGAAGGCTGAGGCGGAAGGATCACCGGAGCCCAGCAGGTCGAGGCTGCGGTGGCCGGGAGCAGCCACTGCACTCCAGTCTGGGCGACCGAGTGAGACTCCAACTCAAAATAATAATAATAATAATAATAATAAACTGAAAATTAGAGCTGAATTATAGCATAGCAATGCTGGGATCAACCTAAAAGAGTAGGTCCATTTTATTTTTAAAATGCCACATCCATTTCCAAGTTCTATTTACTTTCTTTTCTACTTGTCCTACCTTAAACTTAGCTGATTGTTTAACCTCAGATCTGTCTTTCTCATTTGTTCATGCAAAGTTTTTCCATTACATATCCTGGGCTCATCTTAGAGCTTTTTTTATGTTGAGTTTTTCCAGTTCAATTTCGTCACCACAGCACTTATTGACTAATCCATCTCTTCACTAATGCGAAATGCAAACTTTATTGCACACTAAATTCTTATCACTTTAAACCTGAGAGAACCTGTATTCTGATGTCTAAAGAAACAAAAGGTGTGAACTTTGGAGCCCAAGGTCCTATTCTAATTCTGACTTTCCCATTAACTATGAATTTCAATTTGTTCATTCATAAAATGAAGATAATCCCTAATTCATGGGGACAGCGATGAGGATTAAAATCAATACTGTTTATAAACTACCTAGCAAAAGGCTTGACAAATGGCAAATTCTAAACGTGTTACTCCTCTTTCTTTTTAGGAGAAATTATTTTAAGAGCCATCCTTAACAGAAGCCCAGAAATCAGATATTATCCTGATAGTTATATTGCTTCTATGTTTTGAGGGCAAGCTCTAAATTGCCACAGTTTAAAGTCCTTCACGACCAGTTCACTCCTCAGTCTGTCTCAAGCCTTTTTGCAGCTTGGAGTTTTACCAGGTTTTCGCTGGTAGGAGAAAAGCTCCAGTCTCTAAATGTTTTGCTGTGTCTTTCCAGTCGGAATTGGTGGGTTTGAGAAAACTTTTTCTTGAAAGGCAAGATTCATTCTTTACAAAAGTAACGTTCTTTCCCTGTCCTCTCCTTCCCTTCTCTTTCTTTTCTCTTGTTTTTCTCCTTCAATGCGAACGAGGCCAGAGAAAAGAAAAATAAAGAGATTTATTTATGTTTTTGGTGAAGAAATTCCAAACAAAAACAAAAATAAAATGCTACTTAAGATATTAAAGAGTAAGCACACACCATTCTGGCTGCTGGCTCTGTTGGTTGGAGTGTTGTTCTATTAGCGGTAAGAGTGGGGGTTCCATCCCTTCTTGGAAAAGTGGTAATGACTAGTTTCTGTGTTTTCCCGCTATAGCAAGTTCTCAATGCCTCACTATCAACCATGAAATCACCAGCTCTGTTTGGATAAAGTCCTTTTCCTACCTGTTGGATTTGTCCATTGTCTCATTTCTCCAATCCTACCATCCCAGAGGTGACTCACATCAAGCCGTTTCAAATCACATAGTAGTCTAATTCTTGCTTTATGTGTTAAAACATTATAACATCCACACTTTTATAACACACAAACATTAAGATGGAAATATCTTTGAAGAATATCAGATGGAATGGGACTGGAGCACTTCTCCAGCCCACTAGGAGTGAGATGAGAATGATATGTCCCCTAACACAAAGACACTGGAACACTGATAACACCTACTTGACGACAAAACAAAGTGAAAGATAAATAGAATCATATCTCCCCCCCTCAGGAATTTATCAAGTTTTAATGTAATTGATATAGGTAGATGTATATATGTAGATACTATATCATTCATATCTGATACATCATGTAATAACAGCTACCATTTATTCATTCATTCAACACATTTTTTCTTTTTCTTTTTTTTGAATCAGAGTCTTACTCTGTCACCCAGGCTAGAGTGCATTGGCATGCTCACAGCCACTACAGTTTTGACCTGCTGGTCTCAGGTGATCCTCCCGCCTCAGCCTTCCAAGTAGCTGGAACCACAGGCAAGTGCCATCATGACCGGTTAACTTTTTGATTTATTGTAGAGACAAGGTCTCACCATGTTGGCCAGGCTGGTCTCACACAAGCCTCAGACAGGCCTCTCACCTCTACCTCCCAAAGTGCTGGGATTATAGGTGCTAGCCACTGTGCCCAGTTCAACACACTTCTCTAGCAAGCTGTAAGCCAGTCACTGTTTCTGACACTAATGATGTAATACAAAACAGAATTTTTTTTCCAGGAGTCCATAGATACATGGTCATAGAGGGTCCATGACACAAGAAGCATTAAGAACATATCCCCTAAAGCAAGGTGTATTCATTAAATATATCTTAATCCACCAAATTTAGAGTCATCAGAATAATCCCTCAAAGGAAATCTGAGTAGTGAACAACATTGCTGTCAAGCACACAGAAAGTAGACAAACCCAAGGCTAGCCTGATAGTAAAATAGAAAGAAAAATAAAGTTCTTATACTCTTTTCTTCTGTCTTATTCCCCAAATAAATTTGAAAAAAAACTGGTCGGGTGCGGTGGCTCACAACTATAATCCCAGCACTTTGTGAGGCCAAGACAAGAGGATTGCCTGTCTGAGTCCAGGGGTTTAACACCAGCCTGCGCAACTTGGCGAGGCCTTGTCTCTAAAATAAATTTTTTAAAAATCGCTGTGTGTTGTGGCACACACCTGTGGTTCCAGCTACTTGGAAGAATGAGATAGAAGGATTACCTGAGCCTATTAGGTTGACGATGTGATGGCCGTGAACATGCCATAGCACTTCAGTCTGGGTGACAGAGTAAGACTCCTTCTCAAAAATAAAAAATAAAAAAACTAGAAATGAGGTGAAGTAAATCTCCTAGAACATATGCACCAGACATAGAATCATGAGAAAATATTATGCAAGGTCCAATTCTGGACATCCAGTGACTCGCTGGGAGAAATCCCAGAAAGAAATGGAGAGAGGAAATTCATGCCTGTAATCCCCACTGCTTTGGGAGGCAGAGGCGGGTGTATCACTTGAGTCCAGGAGTCCTAGATCAGGCTGAGCAACATAGTAAAATCTCTTCTCTACAAAAATAAAAAAAAATAGCCGGACTTGGTGAACACCTGTAGTCCTAGCACTTGAACCCAGGAGGTCGAGGCTGCTGTAAGCCAAGCTGTGATTGTGCCACTGCAATCACAGTGAGACCCTGATTCTAAACGATAAAAGAATAAAAGGGAGCAACTTAGCTGGTATACTCCATTAACTCTTTGCCCTGAATTTTGCCCTTTTCTTTCTTCCAGTTCAAAAAGTAGACAAAATTCCTGGAGGAACAGCAGCTATTATGCATTCTGTAGTTTTATGAATGATGAAAACTATGTAACACAGATGATTCAGCGAGAAGACAGGAGCCAGGGAACTTAATGATGTTCTTAAACAGTGATGCCAGATCTGGATGATTTACCTCAGGATCTCTTGTTCAACCCAATGGAATAGAATTTTATTTTACAGTGAATCCAATTCTAATTGATGATACTGGCTAATACATATTAACACCTGTTATGTCTCAGTAGTGTTCTTAGCATTTTATGTACTAGCTTTCTGAATTTTCACAGTGACTTTATGAGATAGACCAACTGTTCTCAAAGTGTGGTCTCTGGGCCAGCAGCATCAGTATCACATGAAAGCTTGTTAGAAATGTACATTTTAGAGCCTGGAATAGACCTGCTGAATCAGAAACTAGAGGCATATACTTACCAGTGTGTTTTAAAGAGCACTCTGGGCTATTCTGATGAATGCTAAAGTGTGACAGCCACTGAGATAAGGTACTGTTACTATCTTTGTGTTACAAATAAGGAGACTGAACTGAATTTAGGTCACTTGCCCAGTGTCACACAACTAGCAAGACTAACTCCCTGAAGCCCATCACTTATAAGTACTCCTACTCTAGAGCAGTGGCCTTCAAAATTTGAAAGCATACCTCTTTGAAAAATTTTGTATCTCTTTGCGCATTTTCAAGTTGACATCTAAACATTTCTCTTCATAAGTTTAAACAGTTGTAAGGAATGTGATTTCCGGTATGTTGTGAATTGTGACATTTTAAAAATGTGTTCCTTCCCTCGTCTAAATGTATCCAGGGGTATCTAAATACCATAGTGATTTAACTTTACCATTCATTAAAAAAGAATTCAGAGATGGGCATGGGGGCTCAAGCCTGTAATCCTAGCTTCTCAGGAGTTTGAGGCTGCAGTGAACTGTGATCATGCTACTGCACTCTAGCCTGGGTGCAAGTGAAACCTCATATTGAAAAAAAAATAACATAAATAAATAAACATTTTTTTACATTTTTAACATTAGAAGTTTTATGTTCTTTATATTTTATTTAAACTGGAAAATATAGTTTATTTATAAAGTAAATTAGAGAGACAGGAGATTTACCTTCCCAAGGTAGGAGAGGGGGTCAAAGCTAAGAAAACATGGCTGTCATAGCTCAAAGAGCACATGGCTTGGCTAGTGTTTAGCAAAGCAATAGCAAATGGAGAGAGAAAGAGAAAGAGAAAGAGACAGAGGGAGAAGATTCACCTTCCCAAGATAGGTAAGGGGCCAAAACTCAGGAATACATGACTGTCCATAGCTCAAAGAACACATGGCCAGACTATAGCTTAGCAAGGCAATGGTCACATTCTTTTTAATCTACTCTGTCATACTTCTCTGCACCAAAAAGTACAAACGTTGCATTTAAATATTTTTAAAACTTTTCCAATTATATTCCATCTAGCTTTAAGAGTTGACAGTGTGCTTTCCAGATTTATTGCAATTTTTAATAGTATACAACCAAGTCATTGTGAATATATTATATATTGCGATAAGCAATTACACATAAAGAGTAAAACTGAATTGTTAATACATCTCTTCATGAGATAGGTGAGACTAAGATATGGTTAATTCATGTTTCTATGTCTGATTATTCCTATTACTAGAATGAGACCTTGTTTAACATCAATTCTGTTACCATTTTTTATTATCAAAGATAGGGAAAAAATGTGTTCACATAAGTAGATAGGAATAAAAGAGTTTTGAAATAAGAATGCAATCCTAATTTTTCTAACTCTTATATTCCATGCCAAAATTTAGTGATCTATTGTAAGATTTAAATATATGTATATATATTTATAATATATCACTGATAGCTAGAGTATGCCTTCCTTTACTTTTCTTGGTAGCAAGTGTAATAATCAGAAATCACCTGACTTCCAAAAGGAAGTCAGTCATGACTAGTTACTTAGTCATTTAAGCCATTTTCTTGCTTTCTCGTTGACACCATTATTTCATAGTGCTTTTGTTAGATGCCTCAAATAACTTTTGTGTTTGAGGGCTGAAAGGAGGGAACCTTAGAAACTTAGAATTTAATGTAGCCATTTTGAATCAGCACACACATTTTGCTTAGGCCTCTCCCCTTGACATTCCCTTGCTGCCCAGTTTGCACGGTCCACGTGTCCTTTTACTCTATAAACATTAACAAGAAAAATATTTTCATTTTAGAAACCAGTCTTGCTAGCAATCTATCTTTTAGGCAGTCGTATTGATACATTGTTATTGGCCACCCATGACGACTTCCAGCACACCAATTGGGAGGCATGTTTATTGGTATATTGTTATCATATGACCATGACAACCTCCAGTCCAGCACCTGATATCATGAGACATTGATGCCTGGTGATGTCAAGATACTAGATTCATGTGACTACTATGGAAACCAAAGAATACAACTCTGGACATTCCTTTTGGCCCAGACCTCTTTCAGGTCTAAGCCCCACTTTGCTTTAAACGTCCTTAAATACTAGTTTCCAGCCTACCGCGCCACACTCGCCTGAGTGCCGGCCCCCTTTCCACTGGTGAAAGGCAAATAATAAATTTACTTCCTTCTACTTTTCTCTCTGCTGCAATCTGTATTATTCCCATGGCACCAGCCCACTTTGCCTCAATTTACCCTTTCAGCGGCAATGCATAAGATAATGGACTTATGATATGGTCTGGTAGAGAATTATGCCTTTTCTCCTTAATGGGAAAAGTGTTGTGACAAACACCATTTTGTCTTCATCTTGGCATCACCTAGATCAGTCATAAATGAGCCCATGTGGAAGTCAAAAACTGGGAAATAGTCTTCTTTAAAATGGTCTATGTCCTGTATTACCAGAGGTATACATCTCCCAGTTTGAAAATTAAAGAATACTAAGAGATACCTCTTAGAGGTACCAGAGTCTTATTCTTGACCTATTTTAAACGAGGAGATTACTTGAGTTTTAGCTTCTTACTCACAAAGTATGTTCTCTGTAGAGTGGAAAACTAAGCTGCAAACAACATATAGTTTGGGTTGAAAGCATATATTGGAGCACATTGGGTCTTTAAACCTTTTCTTCACTTATTTTCAGATATTCACTTATCCTGAATATCTTCTAAGTTCAATAGAATCATTCTTCTGGAATCAGTAGATATTTCCCAATTCTCAAGTCCTAAGAGATTAATCTTCATGCTGCCATAGGACTATTTGGCCTCTGTCTCAGAATGAGGTTTACGTGTACATAGCATGGGGCAGATGCATTTAGAATTCCAGGTATGCAATCTGTTTCACTCTTCTCTGGCCTCACGTCCCTTTGTAACTTCTCCTGTGTCTATAGTGAGTTGCTTTCCTTCACTCCTCAACCAGAACTGCAATGATTGATTTTTCATAGTGCAGCTTGACCGATCAATGAGCTCTTGGAGTTAGCCCTTAAGTGTTTATTGTGAACTTTCCACTTTTATTCTCACTAGTAGCAGAATTCCAATGGCCACTTCCTGAAAGTGCTGTAACAATCTAGTTCTGTGATAAAGAAGATTCAGCTTTGAACAATTTCAATTTTGAATATTCCACTCATGATTTATAATTTGCTGAGCACTGGTGCGATCTCTCTGTGATGTGTTCATCGTTCAACAGATATTTATTGACTGGTGACTATGTGCCAGACATTATTCCAGGCAGTGGGGAAACACATGGTCTCTGCCCTCCTGGACCTTACAGGATAGTGGGAAGACACAGGCCAAAAATAATACCTTTGGCAGATGAGAGCTATGAAGGAAAATAAAACAGAGTAAGTGGACAAAGTGATAGAAAGAGGAGTGCTCTGCCATATAAAGCGGAGAGCCACATTGACACTTGTGCAAAGAACTGAATGTTCATTTTATAATACACTTGTATCAAATTGTTAATGTGGTGTCATGGACAGTTAAAATATAACCCCTTTTCCTTGGCCTTTATTTTTGGAAGCCTGAATCTCATTTGCCTAGAAGAGAGAAAAACTGGCCAGAGAGCAGCTCAGGGGATCAGAAGTCTTTCCAACACTCTAACATCATGACACCTCCTTTCCACCATCCTCCAAACCCAGAATATTAATCCCTTGCCCCTCACCAAGTAACCCTGACACTTCTTTTAGTCACCTTTGAACTTTGTTCTTGAGCACAAGATTTCTTCTTACTTCTCTAGCAGAAAAAGGAGCCACAAAGAATGTCTTTGTGTTGAGTGCAAAGAAAGCTGGGAAATAACACATTTATTCTGCTAGCAAGGGCAGATTAAACCATTATAGGGGGATCAGAAGGTCTAACTTTATGATGTCACTAAATGGTTCCATCATGAGGAGGCAGAATGAATTGGCTACATTCTTTCACATTCTTGTTCTGCAGAAATGTGGTTTTCTCTTATTGCTAGCTTGCAGTCCTCCATACAGGGCACTGTTTTTTCTTTCACAACAGTTGTACTTCTGGACCTTTCTACTTGATCCTCAATGTCTCTTCCAGGTTGCTGTTCTTTCTTCTCTCTCCTTAAAAACTCCTAACCTTGAAGCTTTTGACTTCACTATACCTTTCCCTTATTTTTATCGTCTTCTGCAGACTGTTGGGGTAATTATTATCATTCCTTGAAACTTAATGGCCTAGGATCTCTCTCCCCCCACCACTCCTATTATGGTTCTCTCTCTCTCACTACTCCTATTATTGTTCTTTGTAATTTTAATATTTAGGAAGATGATCTTTCCAGTACTCTTGCCTTCCAATTCTCTGATCTTTCCATGCTTTTTTTTTTTTTTTTTTTTGAAATCCCCTCATGTGGCTAAAACTTAGACCAATGTTTTTCAATTTATTTTACTTTAGCTCACAGTAGTGAATATTTTTGTATTTCAATTCTCTATACATACATTTGTGAATGCATATGTATTTATAATGGAAGGTTTTACAACCTACTACTTTCCTTTGCTACTTACAAGTGAAGATATAAAGTTAATCTTAAATATATGTTTACTCATTTAAATATTGTCACATATTTAATGATGGGGATACATTCTGAGTAACATATTGTTAGGCAATTTTGTCATTATGTGAACTACACAGAGTGTACTTTCACAAACCAAGGAGGTATAGCCTACTACACACCTAGGCTAGATGAAATGACCTATTGCTCCTAAGCTACAAATCTGCACCGCTTGTTACTGTACTGAGTACTGTAGGCAATTATAACACAATGTGAAGTATTTGTGTATCTACACATAGAAAAGTCATGGTAAAAATATAATATAAGAGATTTAAAAAATGGCACACCTTATAGGGCAGTTACCATGAATGGGGCTTGCAGGACTGGAACATGCTCTGAGTGAGATAGTGAGTAGTGAGTGAATATGAAAGCCTAGGATATACTGTACACTACTGTAGACTTTACAAGCACTATACATTTAGGCTGCACTAAATGTATAAAGTATATTAGTCTTTATTAATTAGCCATGGCTTACTGTACCTTTATTACTTCATAAACTTAGTTTTTTAAAAAAGATTTTGGCCTTTTTGTAATAACACTTTGCTTAAAACACAAACACATTATATAACTGTACAAAAATATTTTATTTCTTTATACTCTTATTCTGTAAGTTTTTTTATTTTAACATTTTTAATTTTAATTTTTACTTTTAATTTTTTTGTTTAAAACTAACACACAAACACATGCATTAGCCTACATCTACACAGGATCATCAATATCACTGTCTTCTTGTTCCACTAGAAGGTCTTCTTGGGTAATAACATGCATGGAGCTGTCATCTCCTCCTATAACAATGTGTTCTTCTGTAATACGTTCTGAAGGAGCTGCCTAAGACTATTTTACAGTTAAATTTCTTCCTCCTCCTCCTCCTCCTCCTCCTCCTCCTCTTCTTCTTCTTCTTCATAATAATAACAATAATAATAAAAGCAAGAACTCACTATGTTGCCAAATCTGGTCTCAAACTCCAGGGCTTAAGCAATCCTACCTGGGCCTCCCAAAGTGCTGGGCATGAGCCACTGCACCTGTCCTAACTTTTTTTTTTTTTTTTAAGTAGAAGGTGTTACACTCTAAAACAATTAAAAGTATAGTATAGCAAATACTAGTTGGTAGGAATTTTTCAGCTCCATTATAATCTTATGGGATTATCGTAGTATATGTTGTCCATTGTTGAGTGAAGCATTGCTAGCGCTCCATGATTCAAACACAAGCATCCCCTCTTGCTTTCTATCCTTCTAACTCACTCCCTCTTGGACCTCAACTCCAACAGCACCTTGATCCCATTCACATTTACAGTCCATTGTTCCCATGTCTTATGTAATACCCTTCTCGTGTCCTCACTTCCTTAGTTACCCAAGCTAGATCCCATGATCTGTCATAACAGTCATTCTTGAATACACTCTCAACTAACTTGCTCCTTCATCCTTGTCTTTGAAATTCTAACCCTTTGACATCCTAATCTTATAAAAGTTCACATATCTATTTATTCATTGCCTACACCCACACAAATGAATGCAATTAGAGAAAAACATACCAGATTGACTTGGGCAACTGTAAATGTATGACCTCAAGTGAGCCCTTAGTGTCAACCTGTAATCCCTCACATTTCCCTAGCCCTTTCACTTTTCACTCTTCTAAATAACTTTTTCTCACTCTCTCTTCACAAACGTCTAATACATCCTCTCCCACACTCACCTGAGCTGTGACCTTGCTTTCAATTTCTTTGAGGAAATAGAGCAATCAGGAGATATTTTTTTCTTTTTCTTTTTTTTTATTGTGAAGTTGTGGGGTACAGTTAAGGGTTAGGTATACAATTGCGTTTCATTCAGGCACCCTGTTGATATGGGGTGTTTCCCCGTTCCCAGACAGATATTTGCTACTGTTAATCCCATCTCCCTCCCCCCACCATAGTTTCCCAGTACGGTCAGTCATTTTCGTATAGTATTGCATTGGATGTTTAAGGTCCATTATATGAGTGAGAACATGTGATACTCGGATCTTTGTTTCTGTGAGAGGTCACTCAGTATTATAGACTCTAGTTCCATCAAGGTTGCTGCCAAATTCATGATTTTGTTCTTTTTTATGGCTGTGTAGCATTCCATCGTGTATATGTACCACATTTTTTAAATCCAGTCCTCT